>NC_136961.1:46196547-46216547 GCF_032717465.1 Coenobita brevimanus
CACACACATCCTCCAACCCTATGTCGCCCCATGAGGTGCGTAGAAGCCCGGAGCTAGGCAAGTTGGTCCTGACACTTAAGGTGAGTTTTATATATATATATATATATATATATATATATATATATATATATTTATATATATATATATATATATATATTTATATATATAATACGTATAATACAATATAGTGTATATATATAAATATATATTATTCACTGTAAGACTAGATCACTCTGCTGATTTGTTGTGTACAGATAATCAAAAGATATGTTGCATTTATTCTTACTAAAACTAAGACTAAGTTTTTCTTAAACTGTACGGTAATCAATAAAATAAATCGGTAAGAACGAGGTGCAACGAAGCCTCCAGTGGCATGGGAGAATACGATGCTCCTGCTGGCGACCGTACAATCATCTCCCCCAAATCATACAACACACAATATTATCCTTCTCCTTCACACGTCCCCCAAATGACAAGACTCAGAGATAAATATACACAAGTAATGTCCATAAACCTTAGCAGCATGGAGACAGTTACTTCAGATGCTGGCGGGAAAGACTGTGAATAAAAATGTTAGACTTAAATATATCCTTGCTAGACTTTGCTGAGATATGGGTCTCTTTCGCACCTCTCTCTCTCTCTCTCCTACCCACCTGACAACAATGGCGGGCCCTCATACTTCACCCATAACTCCCTCCCTCCCCATTCACAACACAGTATACTTGGCCAGAATTATCATCACTAGATCCTGGTGGTGTAGTGGTTAGAATGCCCCGGTCGGAGTGTCGGCCAGGCACGGGTTCGATCCAAAAGATGGTTATTGTTTATTTTTTTATTATTTTTTTTTCTATCATTCATGCCACCAAGGGAAGTAGCCTGGTCACCTACCCTTATATATACTGGAAGGCCCTAGCCTAGCCTCGGCACCCTACGCAGTGAAGGGGTTAGCAGGGAATAGTCACTGGAAGTGTGTTTATTGTGAACTGTCACAGCCCCACTTGGACCCACTTTACGTATGGAGGGCTGGAATGTGTGTGTGTGTGTGTGTGTGTGTGTGTGTGTGTGTGTGTGAGAGAGAGAGAGAGAGAGAGAGAGAGAGAGAGAATGTAGTTGCAGGCATCTTAATAAACAAAACAGTGACTACAGAAACAGTCTTAACAAATAAATTAAAGACACAAAACGAAGAAGGAAGGGGAAAAACACAGAAGACAAGCACAAGACAAACACCAAGACAACACCAAGAAAAACAGAAAAAAAAGCAAGAAAAAAACACGGAAAGCAAGAAACACGAGAGATGAACAAACTCGCATCAGAAAATTAAAAAACAAAGGGACAAGAAAAACACAAAAACACACACACACACACACACACAGAAAAGAGGAAAGACAAGGAGGTCAGAAAAAGGAGGGGGGACAGGGACTCACCTTGTTGTAGGGGCACTGGCAGGGAACAGACGTGACAAACAGACAGACAGACAGACAGGAGATAAGGTACCACAGACAGACAGACAGACAGGAGGTAAGGTAACACAGACAGACAGACAGACAGGAGATAAGGTAACACAGATAGATAGACAGACCGATGAGATAGAGAAAATAAGAGAGAGAAATATATAGCTTTAATTTAGGGACATTTCACAAGAGAGATAGTAAGGAACTCTCTCTCTCTCTCTCTCCTTTCTTTAGCTGCGGGGGTGTTTTGGTGTGGACCAGGTATGTTGGGATTGCGGTCAGTGAGAGAGAGAGAGAGAGAGAGAGAGAGAGAGAGAAAGAGAGAGAGAGAATCCGAGCTGAGAGGACAGGAAGGAAGAGAGAGAATTGAAATAGGTATTAAGACATCCCACACACTCTCCTGACACACTTCTCTCTCTCTCTCTCTCTCTCTCTCTCCATTGTTTTTTATCAATTTTTTTCAACTACGAAGCCGTCCAAATTCAACCCCTTCACACCGATCACGTATTTCCCCCTCTACTCTTATTCTCTCTCTCTCTCTCTCTCTCTCTAAGTGGTACCAGTCGAGGTCAAACTAGGAAAAATAAATCGAACTGGAGTAAAATGCGCGCCACCGGATTTAGGGACCTTAAACCCCCAATGACGGTACACGTGCGGCCTCCCCCCCACGACAGGCCCACCAAAGAGCCCGGGTTCGATCCCCTAAGCCGACACGACACGCCAGGACGGTCGTAATTGGCCTCAGACGAAAATAGAATGGATGGACGTGAAGGATAAGGGTGGGGGAGAAAGGGGGAGATGTGTGTGTGTGTGTGTGTGTGTGTGTGTGTGTGTGTGTGTGTGTGTGTGTGTGTGTGTGTGTGTGTGTGTGTGTGTGTGTGTGTGTGTGTGTGTGTAATGATGCCCCACCATATTTTTTTTTAACACTAACTTGGCCTAAAATTGCCGTCTCTCCATCTTGAATGCTGTTACAAGAGATACAATAGAATATGATGCTAGTCACGAGGAAGTGCTATGGAAAGATGTAGAGCCGTAGTACTGACCTAACGAATGCTCAGTTGTAACAGTAGATTAACACTAGAATATGGTGCTAGTCACGAAGAAGTGCTATGGAAAGGATGTAGAGCCGTAACACTGACTGTACTCCGTCGTTGTGTTACATGAAAGAAGCTGCAAAAGAACGAAAATCTGGGCCAAGTTTAGGTGACAGGAGTATAGAAACTCGTCTGATTTTGTCTTGTAGGGCGGCTCAGTCTGCTGGTGTGGGCGTTTATGTGGCTGTGTGAGTAGGAAATAAATAAATGATGCAGGGTAGATATTGATAACGTTGAGCCGTCCCCGTAAAACACGAGATATGGCGAGAGAGAGAGAGAGAGAGAGAGAGAGAGAGAGAGAGAGAGAGAGAGAGAGAGAGAGAGGTGTTATATATGGACTCCCCTGTATAATTCAAATGTACAGGCAGAGACAAAAGTTAGTTTACAGTCCCAGCATGACAACTTCACCTCTCTCTCTCTCTCTCTCTCTCTCTCTCTCTCTCTCTCTCTCTCTCTCAGCTATTTGAATATCAGCCAGCAGAGGAAAGTGAGAAACAGAGGAGGTGAAATAACAGACTAACTTTTGCCCCCGACTGTGCAATGTCAAAAAATAAATAAAAATAAATAAATAAATAAATAAATAAATAAATATCATTATTAATTTTCTATTTTCGTCTTGAAATTCTGAAAATAATAATAATAATAATAATAATCGACTGAAATTTTTTTAATATTTTCCACGAGTTATTTCTTGTGTGTGTGTGTGTGTGTGTGTGTGTGTGTGTGTGTGTGTGTGTGTGTGTGTGTGTGTGTGTGTGTGTGTGTGTGTGTGTGTGAATCCCTAACCCTTCACACCCTTGCATCTCCTTCTCTCTTCCTCGGGCAAAGAATTATTCAGTATGGACGGTCAGGCGCCTAGTGGGTCAAGGCCGGATACAAGTTAGGCCTAGTCTTGCGAGAGAGAGAGAGAGAGAGAGAGAGAGAGAGAGAGAGAGAGAGAGAGAGAGAATAAAGTTAAACAAGGAATGGGTTTTGTTCAACATTTCAGTCCGATGACCTATTTTTATTTAATTCTAATTATTTGCAGACGATTTTATTTTCTGAAGATTTTTCGAACTGAAGGGGTTAGACAGCCTTCATTTGTCCCTTCAGTAAGAGGCATAATAATAATAATAATAATAATAATAATAATTAGTAATAATAACAATAATACGATGAAAACGAATAAAAGACACAATAATGATGATGATGATGATGATGATGATGATAATAATGATAATAATACTAATAATAATAACAATAATAATACTAAGGCTGAAAAAGGTTAATATGTTCCCTATCCCTCGCTTTCCCCTCGCACAATTCTGGCCATTACCATAACTCCACTATTTCTTTCAATAACTGTGATACTCGTACGCAATATTCTGAAAAATGAGTGCTGAAGTCCGAAGATCACATTCCTGGTTCCGAAAGTTATCGTTCTCTATCTCTTTATTTATCGTTATGAAATGGATCAGGATTTATGACCACAACCGTACACCGCTACGAGGTGGGATGGGGTGGGATGGGATGGGATGGGGATGAGGGAGAAGGTGATGTGAAGGGTTGAAAGGAGAAATGGGGGTTGATAGGATGCGGGAGTGGAAGAACATGATAAGGAATGATGGGGGTGTGGTGGAGGTGGGGGGAAAGGGGTGGGGGTGGTGGGGGGCTGAAGGGTGGGGGTAGGGGGGTTAAGGAGTGAGGCAGGACTTGCGGAAAGGGGGCGTTAGAGGAGACGTGGGATTGGGTAGGATAAAAGGGGGAATCAGGGGTAGGGGATAAGGGAGAGACTAGAGTATAAGGTGGAAGGGGGGAACGTGGGTAAGGGATAAGGGGTGACTAAGGTGTAGGGTGGAAGAGGGGATCAGGGGTAAGGGGTGAGGGGGAGGATCAGGGTAGAGGGTAAGGGGGGAATAGAGTATAAGGTGGAGAGGGGATCAGGGGTAAGGGGTGAGGGGGGGAGGATCAGGGGGGACTAGGGTATAAAACATCCCTGAGTTCCAACAAAAGGGTGAGTCAGGGAAGGTTTTGCTGCGCTAATTCTAGACCACAGCCACAGTCCCGTCCAGCAGTACTACCCCACACCACACACTACTACATGTACACCATAAATACGTACACTAAATATTACCGCAAACAATAAGTACAATAAATATTACATGTACACCATAAATACGTACACTAAATACTACATGTACACCACAAACAATACGTACACTAAATATTACATGTACACCACAAACAATACGTACACTAAATATTACATGTACACCACAAACAATACGTACACTAACTATTACATGTACACCACAAACAATACGTACACTAAGTATTACATGTATACCAGAATCTACAGGCCTATGCACGCCTGAACCACACGTACACATCTGAAACTAAGTGTACACCACAACTTACATGTACACCAGAAACACGTACATCGGAAATTAAGTGTACACCAGGAGCTACATGTACACCAAAAATTGAAGGCTGTGTGTATACTAAATTCTGGTGTTCTTCGGTATACTTAAGGATTTTGGTGTAACTGTATTATTTTTCTGGAGTATACATTGTTTGCTTGCCTAATGTTTCACTTCTCCTTTTCCTCTGATGATTACTGCTTTAAGCTGTGACAGGCTTGGTATGTTTCTTTGCCCATGGATTAGAATTGTTTTTCGTCTGTGGGTCGCGTTCTTTTCTTTTAACACCACCATGCACTCTCGCTCAGCACCTCTCTCTCTCTCACACACACACACGGCATGCCATTTTCCTTAACACAATCCCCTCCCATCTTCAGCCAGCTTACAGTCTCCACCACTACCCTGGCCCACCTAAGCATCCAGTCTCCCGTCATCACCATCACCATCACCACCACCATCATCATCATCATCATCCTTTTCTCCATCCTAAAACTGGGTGGGGTAGGACCCGAAACTAAAGAAAGAGTTATAAAGTCACCCAGCACCTAAAGTCACCCAGCACCTCTTTCCACTTGTTACATCTCCCCACAAAACTCCTTTATCGTCAAGTACGCTGTTCATTCAATTCACATAAAAAGATATAACATGAACGAGAACAAATGGATAACACTATTGGCGCTATTGGATAACTGCTCAAGAAAGACGAGCTGGAATTCCCTCTGCTTTCACGAGTCATATTTTACTCGTACAAGGCCACTAGGTGAGGGAGAGACGCCTTCTCGTGGTGGCACTGATATAACCAGTCGGCTCCTCTGCCCGGTTATATAAACGTCCCTCAATTCCCTCCCTATCCACCGAAAGGCAGATGGTGGACTGTAAGAGGGGGGCAACTTCAGCCTGCAGTCAGCCAAGTTAATATTTTAGTAGAGCCTGGAACTACTACTACTACTACTACTATTACTACTATTTCTACTACTACTTCCTCTTCTTCTACTGCTGCTGCTACTACTACTACTACTACTACTTCCTCTTCTTCTACTACTACTACAACTACTTCCTCTTCTACCACTACTACTGCTACTACTACTACTACTATTACTACTACTTCCTGTTCTTCTTCTACTACTGCTGCTTCCTCTTCTACTACTACTACTACTACTACCACTACTACTGCTGCTGCAAGGTGGAGTGTAGTGAGGGGTGATGCAAGGCCTAGATCAATACAGGTAATAAATAGATAGCTGAGATGTTACCTTAGTAGTGCTTGTCCAAGGTGATAGGTAGGTTTGATTACACTATTTTGACTACTGGTATTTGTAGCATCATTATCTAGACCTTACTTATCATCATCATCATCATAATCATCATCATCATCATCATTCTCACCTTACGCCTACACCTCCTCCTCCTCCTCTTCCCCACTCGCTCCCTCCCTCTTCTCCTCTTCCTCCTCCTCATCATCAACATTATTATCTTATTCCTCCTCCTTTTTCACTCTCCCTCCCTCCCCTCCTCCTCCTCCTCCTCCTCATCATCATCATCATCATCATCATCATCACCATCATCAGTCTAATTCTACTCCTTCTTCTCCTTACCACCACTACCAATATCTGATCAGCATCATCCTACATTGAAACTTCCTCCCAAAATTTCTGAAAAATATAATGCAGATATGAAAAAAAATTAATAAATATAAAAAAAATATACAGTAACTTCCACCAGACCAACCTACACACACACACACACACACACACACACACACACACACACACACACTCTTACTATGGAGTCTGTTCTCATCTGACGGAACTGGGCAACTCCCATAATTTCAGTCCTGAGTCGTGGGAACATGGAATTCAATGTTTTTTTTTTATGAGGTACGAATGAGTCTCCTTGGTTATTAGTCAAATCAACGCTCCACTTTGAATACATCTGGCCATTAACTGAGCTCAGAATGGTTAGGGATCTTGGGCTTTTGTTATGGGGTATGAGTCTCCTTGGTTATTAGTCAAAATCAACTCTCCAATCTGACTACACCTGACCATTAACCGAGCTCAAAATGGATAGGGATCTTTGTCAGGCTAGAATCTGTGCTATGAATGTTGCAACTCCTGAATACTGACCATGACATGGTCTTACAAAGTGGGTAGGTGTGGTGCATGACGGTAGGGTAGGAGGGGACGTGAGGGGTGGTAATGTGGTGGTGGCAGGGTGGTAATGTGGTGGTGGCAGGGTGGTAATGCGGTGGTGGCAGGGTGGTAATGTGGTGGTGGCAGGGTGGTAATGTGGTGGTGGCAGGGTGGTAATGTGGTGGCGGCAGGGTGGTAATGCGGTGGTGGCAGGGTGGTAATGTGGTGGTGGCAGGGTGGTGATGTGGTGGTGGCAGGGTGGTAATGTGGTAGTGGCAGGGTGGTAGTTCTCCTTGACTCACCACAGTAAAGGTATAATCAAAGTTGACATCGAGGGCTTGTCCTGAGGGGCGGCGATGGTAGCAGGGGATATCGATGTTGGAGAACGAAGGCTTCCGTGATTTTTTAGGGATCTTGATGATGCAGTTGGCGGCGCTGAGGTTGCTGGCCGCCTCTGCATCCCCTCTCGTGCTGGCTGGCTGTACCCCTCCATTAACACTCCCAGGCTCGCCCTCCAACTCCAGCACATCATCCTCATCCTCAACGGTCTCGCCTAGGGGCTCTGGAACCACACTAATCTCATCGCCAAGAACAGGGACATCAGAAGGGAGGGTCTCGGAGGACACGGCCAGGGCGGCATCAGAGGCCTTGTTGAAGGAGACTCTTCGCCGCCTCCGCAGCTTGGCACGGTGATGTGGAGGCACCTGGAGGTAGTCGATGGTGGGGATAAGGCGAGGGGGAGGCGTCAGGGGCACCTCCTTCGCCTCTGACTTCCTCCAGGTCAACTCACTGCTGTCGAACTTCAGCGGTGTCGTTATGTCCCCCACCGGCGACTCTTCATCGGAATCATATATAGTGACTGTTATCGGGCTGGTGGGGGGCGTGGGTAGGAGTGGCGACCCGAGAGAGGGAGGAGGCGAGCCGGGTGTTTCGGTGAGGGGCACGCTGAGATCGAGAAGCGGAAGGCCGTGGGAGCCGATGAGGGAAGGCTTATCCTCACAGTCCCGCAGAAGGGGGACCTCGGCCAGCGTGTCCTGCAGGTTTTCATATTGAGCAAAGACGGCCTGGCGTACGGGGTCATCCTCACTCAGCAGGTCGGTGGAGGAGGTGGTGCGGGAGGGGGTGCGGGAGGGGGTGCGGGAGGGGATGAGGGAGGGGAGGGGTGTGGCGTCCCCCTCCTTCACGGGCATCATGGTGACCACAGACACCCGCCTCCTCCCATCCCCCACACTACCGCCTGCACTAGCCACCTTGATGCTAACGTCACTCTAATTCCTCCTTCACTATACCTCCTTAATTATCACCTCACACAACACAGCCACTCCCAGGACGTAAATACTTCGTCGTGGGTGCATGAAATATTAATGACCCAATAATTAGCTTCTTAATTACTCTGCCTCACTTAT
The DNA here is from genome assembly GCF_032717465.1 of Coenobita brevimanus. NCBI lineage: Eukaryota > Metazoa > Arthropoda > Malacostraca > Decapoda > Coenobitidae > Coenobita > Coenobita brevimanus. Next base: position 46,205,027 of record NC_136961.1, read on the forward strand.
TGTCCTGTCACCATTGGACCACTCACAAATTACTACCAAGACTAAATTATGAATGACACAAAAATTCGATAAACTACATGTATGAGTCTCCTTGGTTACTATTCCAAAAGCTGCTGCGTCTCCTTGGTTACTATTATCTGTTTCCTTGGTTCCTATTTGCTGAGTCTCCTTGGTTCCTATTAGCTGAGTCTCCTTGGTTACTATTAGCTGTTTCCTGGATTACTATGAGCTGAGTCTCCTTGGTTACTATGAGCTGAGTCTCCTTGGTTACTATGAGCTGAGTCTCCTTGGTTACTATTAGCTGAGTCTCCTTGGTTACTAGTCTACTTTTATCTGACAACTGAATCACTCGAGCGACTTATATAATCACAGATCCATGAAATTCACTGAGGCCTGAATTATGAGGTAGGAATGAGTCTCCCTGGTTACTAGGAATGAGTCTCCTTGGTTACTAGTCACTGTTTTCATCTGATGGAACTGAGCCAACTTAAATACAATGCCGTAGTTGGTTGCATGAATTTCAATGTGTCGTATTTGTGGGACAGAAATGAGTCTCCTTGGTTACTAGTACAATCAATCCTCCAATCTGACTACACTTGGCCATCAACTGAGCTGAAAGAGGATGGAGATCTTCGACAAATAAAAAAATAAAAAAATAATAAGGATAAATCAATAAATAAAACAGGCTACTACTTCACTCACTGATAAATGAACTGGGGTTATAATGATCAAAAGTTTGCTTACATTTTTCTGCTGACAGTGAAGATTGAAAATATTACATGGAAAGGACTGTGACAGCATTATGAAGCACACACACACACACACACACACACACACACACACACACACACACACACACACACACGCAGTACTCGTGATGGTACAATCGGCGTCACAAATCCGTGGTACGATGGGTAGAACAATACTTACACCCTGTTAACTTTATCTACACTCCTTTTACTTTAACTTGGCCTAAAACTTACACTTCTCAATTTTCAAGCTGCAACAGCTGATTAACACTTGAATATGATGCGAGTCACGAAGCAGTGCCGGGGAATGGACGAAGAGGCGTAGTACTGTCTTTTTCCGCCGCCTAGCGACATGAAATAGGGTGCAAGGGGACGAAAATCTAGGCCAAGTCAAGGTGAAAAGAGTACTGGCGTAAAATTTCAGATATAACAAGAGATTAACACTACAATAAGGTGCTAGACACGAAAATATTACTGTTATTCTGCCACTGAGCGATGGGCAATAAGCTGTAAATGGACGAATCTCTGCCTGGTTAAGGTGATGAACATAATTTAATAACAAATACTAGTGGTTTCAGTAAGAGTGTAATTTCTGTGTTACTTCGACTGCCCTTTCAATATTTTTTTTTTTTCCATTTGTGATTTCAGACGCAATTTTCAACGCTTTCAACGATGCGTCAAGTGTCAACATTATTACAACTCTTCCTTCAACGCTGCTCCATCGGTAGTTTGAAGTACTTTCCAATATTATTTCAACAACGATGTGTGTAACCTCAACATTATTCTTTCAGTGCTGCTTCAGGTACGTATAACATCAACTTTATTTCAACAATATTTCAACAAATCTGTATTATTTCAACACCATTTTCTCAGCAACACAATTAACAGAGACGCAGAAGTGTGTGTGTCCTAACACTACATAAAACACTCGACATATATCACAACACAACACATACCACAGGAGTAGCGGCCATGCCTGCGTCCCTACCAACTCAGCAAAAACACAACACAAAACGGGAACAACAGCCTGTGTGTGTGTGTGTGTGTGTGTGTCGTAACCGCTAGCACCACCGCATCACCTTCACACATCTAACACCACGCACTACCACAGGCATCAAAACACACACAAATCACAACATAACACAGGCGCACCAGCTGTATATGTATCGTAACCACAAGCAGCACCATCACCTTGACACACCTAACACCACGCACTACCACAGCCATCAAAACACACAAGGGATGCACCACCACGGACCCCAGGATGTACGCGCATAAAAAAGCATAATAACGTCCGTCTTTCACGTACCCTTTATCACCCAAAGATTTTATATATTTTGACCTCCTACCACACCACGATTTTCATTATTTATACTTTTTCTTCTCTGACCTCCTACCACCATCATTATATTTTTTTGTACTTTTTTTGTTATTTTTTCTTTCTGCTTCCTATCGCCCGGCGAGTTTATTTGTCTCCGGACTTCGGGTGACGTGTTTCTTCCTTTACTCTTCTGCTATACTCCTTATACTCTAACCTGGCCTAAAATTGCTATCTGTCCTTCTTGAATGCACATGACCCTCCTTAACCTCTTCAATAAATAAATAAATAAATAGGGAAATAACTAAATAAATAATAATAAATAAATATATAAGCCTTACTTATTTCTACAGTTGTATAATGGTTGCCTAAATTATAATGAATGACGTCACCGTACTGAAGGGGTTAATTATAATTACGTCACCGTACTGAAGGGGTTAATTATGACGTCACCGTACAGAAGGGGTTAAGTATAATTACGTCACCGTACTGAAGGGGTTATGACGTCATCGTACTGAAGGGGTTAATTATAATGACGCCACCGTACTGAAGGGGTTAATTATGACGTCACCGTACTGAATGGGTTAATTATAATGACGTCACCGTACTGAATGGGTTAATTATAATGACGTCACCGTACTGAAGGGGTTACTTATAATGACGCCACCGTTCTGAAGGGGTTAATTATAATGACGTCACCGTACTGAAGGGGTTAATTATAATGACGTCACCGTACTGAAGGGGTTAATTATGACGTCACCGTACTGAAGGGGTTACTTATAATGATGCCACCGTACTGAAGGGGTTACTTATAATGATGTCACCGTACTGAAGGGGTTAATTATAATGAAGTCACCGCACTGAAGGGGTTAATTATGATGACGCCACCGTACTGAAGGGGTTAATTATGATGACGTCACCGCACTGAAGGGGTTAATTATAATGACGTCACCGTACTGAAGGGGTTACTTATAATGACGTCACCGTACTGAAGGGGTTAAAGTGGCACTGAGTGAGGTTTAAACACATTATCAAATTTATTTATTTTTTTTTACACTAACTTGGCCTAAAATCTGCCATCTGTAAATCTTGAATGCCGAGTTATAACAACAGATTTACACGCGAATATAATGCTAGTCACGAAGAAGTGCTATGGAAAGGATGTAGAGCCGTAGCTTCCGCCTCTAATCTATGTGAATAAAAGCTAAGACAAAAAAAAATGGTAAACGACGAAAATCTGGGGCAAGTTAGATGCAATAACGGGATACTGAATTACAGAAACAGATTTACACTCAAAATATGATGCTAGTCACGAAGAAGTGCAATGGAAAGGATGTGGAGCCGTAGCATTGTCTTTTTCCGTCAGTGATCAACGTAAAAAAAAGAAAGAAAGAAAAAAAAAAACTGCTCAAAAACAAAAATCTAGGCCAAGTTAAAGAGTACAAAGAAAAAATAGTAGTGTGTTCTCTCAGGTTGCAGTACGTGATAAGAACATTCTAGGCCAACAACAACTACAACAACAACAACAGTACCAACAACAACAATAGCAGAGTTAGCAGGGTCGGGCCAAGTCCTCACAAAAAGCTGCTAAATTCAAACAACCATTTCAAAATTAAAATGTATCTTTTTCTTAACCATGTTCTGGATTATTTAAGGCAATAAATAAATAAATAAATAAATGACTAAATAAATAAATAAAGCAGGAGCAGTATTAGTAGAGGCTGTACTGAGAATAATATCACAAAATATTAATGCATTTTTTGACCATGTAAACGAATTACTATGAGTTCTGAATACTTTATCTTACAACACACACACACACACACACACACACACACACACGCAAAACGACAGGCGTGGCGATGACCAAAGACAAATCCTTACTGCACTCGGGGTATCACAGAATTAAAATATATGGTATCTGTATTTTTCAACCAGAGAAACGAAATAATATGACAGTTCCCGAAATATTTTGGAAACGACGGAGGGTGTCTATGGATATGCCACAATCTTTCAAGACGCGTCAGTAACTATCGCTCACGTTAAGAATTATAAGTTTCTCTGATTTTTTAAAGGAAGGAAATGAGTTACCATGACGAGAGAGAGAGAGAGAGAGAGAGAGAGAGAAACAGGTATCAATACAAGCCAACACAAAACCATAAATTCCCAACCTCGAGTAATTTCACAAACTGAAAATAAATAAAAATTAATAAATAAAAATAAAAATAAAAATCTCCATTATTTTTTCGACACAAATTGAAAAAAAAAATAATAATAATAGGTCGCTTTTAACACGAAAAATTTTGCTTCTCCAACGGCACTTAGGATCGGGAACTGCTTTTGTCTGGTGTTCTGATCAGTGTATCTATTTATCTCTATTTCCCATGAGAGTCTTCCTTATTTTTCATTATTTCATTTTATTCCGTGCATTATTCATACCTTACGTAGAGTTTTTGGTCATTAGTTTTTAAAAAGATCTGGTTTGTTTACACGTGCATTTTTCTCCCCACCTGCCTTTCATTTTTCCGCATAATAGCACTCACTCTTCTTCCATTTTCTATACCTCAGAGCTTCCTTTTCATTTTCTCCTGTGTTCTGCTCTCTTAACACGTTCATTATTATTATCATTATTATTATTATTATTATCTGTTCATCCTACATCTTCTTCCTCTTGTTCATTTTTTCTTTGGCTTTTCAAAATTTATTTCGCGTTTCTTTGCACTGTCTGTCGCATTTTGGTTTAGGTACGTATTCACCAACCCATTAGCCATCTTTCTCCTTATTCCATTAATTTTTCTTTCCCGCTGATTATGTTTTGATTCGTTCATATTTTCTATACGAACCACACACACAAAATAAATAAATAAATAAATAAAAAAGCGTAGGTAAGATGGCCGACCAACGTGACTGGGACGCTAAAAAAAAATTCCGAGTGAAACATAAAAACCGGAAAATCTTGAACACTCGTACGTATGGTTACTGACAGACGATTTTACTAAGTTTACGCGTGGATTTCCGTTCTGACACAGGATGAAATACTGTTTGTCACTGTGATACTGTTTAGTCACTGTTGTATCACTGTTCACTGCCCCCGTTTGTGTTCCGGGCGATGCAGTGACGGCCGTGTGAGCGACGGAGAGAGAGTCAGGGATCACACTGGCGGGGGACAGTAGGGGGGGCGGCGCGCCACTCTCAGCCCTCCCCCAAGTTGTCACCCTCTCCGCCCCCCCTATCCCCTCTCCTCACGGTCTCCCTCCCTCGCCTATTTACCCTGGCTTCCTCTTCCCTCATTGTCTTCCTCCCTCACCTACTCCGCCTTCTCCCATCTCCCCTCAGCCTCTCTCCTTCTCCCCTCACAGTGCTCCCTCCCCGGTCCCTATCCCTAACAGTCCCCTCTCCCTTACCCTGCCCCCTCCCTCACTCTACAAACCCTTACCCCACCCCCTTCCCCCTGTCCACCATCTCCCCACATTTTCCCCCCACTTGCCCCCTTCCTTTTCATATACCCAGCCCACCCTTCCCTCCTATGTATCCCCCTCCCCCCAGCTCTCCCCCTACCCTGCCGCCATCACTCTGCCCTCCCCCCATCCCATCCAGAAACACACTGAAACCTGTTTAAGCCAGTTTCCATCTTCATTTTTGAGACTTTGTTCTCCAATTTTATCATTATTTCGTCTCGCTCTCTCTTTTATCGTTCACCCTCTCCTCTCCCCCTCTACCATCTACCCCTCTTCCCTTCATTATTTACCCCTCACTTCTTAACTTTTCTATACGGTCACGGGTTCGATCCTGGCTGTTGCAGGGAAAAGATGGTGGATTTTCATTTCGGTATCGCCAAGTTCACTGCTCTTGTGCTACCTGTACGCCATTAACACCCCCCCACTATCACCGTAACACCAGTCTGAATGTGATAGCCCTTCCGTATCACTAAAGACGGTGGGTAGCCTACTGGTGCTAGGTGATAGGGCTGCCGAGGATTAACGCTGTGTTGGTGTGTCGTAGGTGATGACTGGAGGAAGGAAACAGACTTTATAACCTATGGTGTCAAATGCAATAATAATAACAATAATAATAATAATAATAATAATAATAATAAATCATGTATTATCGAATGCAAAAATATATATAAAATCATTCCTTTATTACCTGTATGTCTCCTTCCCTCACCATTCCTCCCTCCTCTTCCTTACCCTTTCTTACTTCTTACCATCCTCCCCTCTTCCCTCACTTTCCTTCCCCTTCCCTCCCCTCCCCACCACCGTTCCCCTCCCCACCATCCTTCCCCTTCCCTCTCCTGTATTCTCTCTCCTCCATTGCATCATATACAGTATTTCGTATTTCATAAACTCCCCGCACCCCATTCTCAATCTTATCACCCCTTCAACAACTCCCCCCTCCATCCTCCATCTCCCCCCTACCTCCACCTTACCTAAACCCTCCTTCCTACACCCCTAGACCACCTTAACTCCCCCTTCACATTTCCCCTCCCTCATCTTCTCAACACTCACTCCTCCTCCCTTCACGTTAAACTCCCCTCCCTCTTCCCCAACCAATTTCCCCCTGTCTCCCTCCCTCCCCTCCCCCTCCATATCCGCCTACCTTCCTCCCTCCCCCACCATATCCCCCTATCTCCCCCCCCCTCTTGTTTACGTCAACTCATTAGAAGGTCGCTGTTCGCTTTCATCATGTCGCATTTAGACGAATAAAAAACGTATCACGAACAAAAAACGTTTCTCTGTCTCTATGTAAATCATTGCCTTGAACGTTTGTGAGTTGCGGTCTACGTAAACGTTTTGTGAGATAAGGTCTACGTATATTTCACCTTTTTTTTGTAATTTCTTTGTAACTTTTTTTTTATTTGTAGTTATGTCTTGTCTGTCTGTATCTCTCTCTCTCTCCCTTTCTCAAATCACTAGGACATTTATGCTATCATTCCACATTCCTTCTCTCTCTCTCTCTCTCTCTCTCTCTCTCTCTCAAATCACTAGGACATTTACGACATCAATTCACATTCTTTTCCTCTCTCTCGCTCTCTCTCTCTCTCTCTCCACCATTTATCACAACACAGTAAGTCCTTGCAATCAATTAACTATGCAACACCCTCTTCAATCATTTATTTTGAGTAATTTTAGTCCTTTATCACCTCTACTCCATCCTCCCCTCCCTTTCCTCCCTCCCCTCTCCCTTGCCCCCTGGCCCCTCACCCCTCTCTCCCCTCCCTCTCACTTTCCTTCACCTCTTTTTCCCTCTCCTTCACCTTCCCATTCCCCTTCTCTCATCTCCCCACTAAGCTCTCTCCCTCTTTTCTCTCCTCCACTTCCCTTCCTCTCCTTTACCTTACCCTCCCCTCTCTCTCCCTCCTCTTCCTGCTCTCTCCCCTCTCTCCTCCCTCTCTTTTCTCCCCTTCCCTCCCCATCCCCCAGTCACCACCATCACCCACACTCCGTCAACAGGTATGCGACAAAGATAATGGCGTGACAGGTGGAGGGTTATGGCGTCAGGTGGTTGGACAGGTGGATGGAGAGACAGGTGGATGGGGGGATGGGGGGATCAATGAGCATATTACCCACCAGTATACCATCCCTTCATTTTAATATACTCCGGATACCACACATCGATTATATTTTACTCATTACTATCCAGGGTTTGTGAGTGTACGCTAGTGAGTATACGCTGGTGAGTATACGCCAGCAAGTATGCGCCTGTGACAATACACCAGTGAGCATAAGCCTGAGTATACGTCTGTGTGTATACGCTAGTGAGTATACGCCAGTAAGTATACGCCTGTGAGTATACGCCAGTGAGTATACGCTTGTGAGTATACGCCAGTGGTTCCCGTCCTATAGGGTAATATTACGAAGAATGAATGGTTACTATGCCGATGGAGAAAAGGTCTGTTTGGTCCCTATTCTTGTCAGTTAAGGAAGCTCCCTAACACCTCTTCCTAAGCGATTTATTTTGCTTATTACAACTTCCTTGCTGTCCTATTCTGTGATATAAATCCCTGTAACACATTCATACTCTGCATACATAACATACAAAAGGAATATTAACCAGACAGATCCAAAAACAAATCGCTAAAGAACAGGCGTGAGGAAGCCTCCTTGCCCCACGAAAACAGGGATCTTTACCTGGTTGTTTAGTTACACCTGTACAACCAAAGCTAATTAACCGGCATAAATCTAATAATACCCTACTGCTCTTTATTTCATCTTAGCTATACAAAGACGATGGGATATTCCTACGTATATTAATATTGGTGTGGGTGAGGGGCCGGGTTATTGCTAGGAGTAATGAGCTAGTACAAAATTGCTAGGTATGATGAGCTGAGAGTACAATATTGCTAGGGGATTACTGGGTGAGAGTCAGAGATAGGGCTGCGATTAATCTGAACCATGTGTGTTAATAAATCCGTGACAATCTGCGAATGTGACTTGGAGCGTCCCCAACCAGCATCACAAAGGGTGCCTGCCTACCTACCTACCACCCTCCCTACCTACCACTCCAATTAGTTACCTCCCTCCCTACCTACCACTCTCTTTAGCTACCTCCCTCCCTACCTGCCACTCTGATTACCTACCACCCTACCTACCCATCTACCTAAAAGCCACCCTAACTCACCCACCCATCTCCATCCCCACCTTCCTACCTATCGACTCAATTACCTCCCCCCTCCCTTTCTATCTCCCTCCCTACCCTACCTCCTCCCTTCCTACCTCCCTCCCTTTCCTCCCACCTCCCTCCCCCCTTGTCTACCTATCTCCCTCCCTCCCCTCCCTCTCTCAGCGGCCTCCCCTCCATCAATGCACAGTCATATACCACGTCTCCCTGGGCCCCAAGCCAGCCTCATCACACTGGCAGGGACATCCAACCCTCCCCTTGCATATTTCCACAAGGCATTTAGGCACGTGAGGCAAGTTTTCCTCTTCCCAGGATGATTGACTTTATGGGAACTTAACCCTAACCTAACTCAACATCTCACCTAACCTACACCTTCCTGGAATAAAATTAATAACCTAATCCAACACCTTACCTTGCCTTACCTACACCTTCCTGGAATTAAAAAGGGACTAATTAAACCCCAACCCTAACCTAACCCAACACCTAACCTAACCTACATCTTCCTAGAATTAAAAAGTGATGAATTCGACAAACTTCCAACATCTCACTCCGAAAATCTGCGTAACCTAACCTTACCTACCACACTACTACTACTACAACACATACCACAACTACCACACGGCTACTACAACCACACCGACCACAACTACCACACCACACCTACTTCGAGACACCTTCCAATATCTCACTCTGGAAATCTACCCAACCCTATCCAACCTACCCTCACCTACCACCTTCCTCCCTGCCCATCACATCCACCATCCTCGTCACCCCACACACACACACACACACACACACACACACAATCAAGGCCCCACAAGGTATGCCAAGGAGTGTTTTAATTGTGTGTGTGTGTGTGTGTGTGTGTGTGTGTGTGTGTGTGTGTGTGTGTGTGTGTGTGTGTGTGTGTGTGTGTGTGTGTGTGTGTGTGAATCAACTCTCCATACAAACCTAACCTTCTAACCTGTCCTAACCTATCAATCTAACTTTCCTCATCCTACCCTCACGTTAAATGCAATGTCAAACTCTACAGCCACTCCAAAAAACTTTCTACCCTTCACCTACCCAAATCTGGTCAAATCTAACCCACTGATAATTTAACTTAAGTTAATTTAATCTAACTTATGCAAATACATGAGGAGATTTTGAAGACGTGTGAATGTAGGTGTTTGTGAATCCGGTCTTGTTTCTATGCGAACGGCACACTGGGTACGTCTCTCTCTCTCTCTCTCTCTCTCTCTCTCTCTCTCTCTCACACACACACACACACACACACACACACACACACACACACACACACACACACAGAAAACTACCAAAGACCCTAAGTTGAGTCCCTTCACTACTGTCCTTTTTTCTTTTCTTATATTCTTGCTACCTCCAGACGATTTTATTCAACTGAGGGAGTAATTTTCAAGCTGGGGGAGAGGGCAGCCTGATGACTTGAATTTCGCTAACACAGGCTTCATAAATCTACCACAAGACCCACAGGCATAACCCCTAATATCGACGAATTCAGTATGGACGGTGGGTGTTAGTGCCGAAAAGGTGACTCAAAAGTGTGTGACATGTGGGACTGTTGGGCATTGGAGAACAGAATGTCTAGACTATAACCTGTGTTGAAAGTAATAATAATAATAATAATAATAATAATAATAATAATAATAATAAAAATAATGTTTTTTTTTTTAATTTCTTCATTCTCTACAGTCTACAAAAAAGTTGCACAAAGTAACATTTCACCTCTTCAACCTTTCATTTTCATTGTGTCTATACCCTTTTTACTCTAACTTGGCCTAAAACTTGCCATCTCTCCACCTAGAGTGCTGAGATGTAACACTAGAATAACATTGGAATACGATGCCAGTCACGAAGAAGTGCTGTGTAAAAGATGTAGGGGGTGTAGTACTGTCTTTTCCAGCCACTGAGCTACGGGAAATGAGCTGATAAAGAAGGAAATGATGGGCCAGGTTAGAGTGAAAAGAGTACAGTATTCCTGACATGAGAGAGACTTGGTATGTCTCTCCACCGACACATGATTCCCTAAGACATGATGCGTCAGGGAAGAACGTGACGGACAAGACTTAAGAGTGACGTGGAGAAAGAGGTAAGCGTGACGTGAAGAAAGAGGTAGGCATGAAGTGGAGAAAGGCTTAGGCGTGATGAGAAGAAAGAGGTAAGCCTGAAGGGGAGAAAGACTTAAGCGTGAAGTGCAGAAAGAAGTAAGCGTAAAGTGGAGGAAGAGGTAAGCGTGAGGTGGAGAAAGAGGTAAGCGTGAAGAGGAGAAAGAGGAACAGTGGGCAAACTTCTGACTTCGAATGTGTACAAGGTTAGTAACACAGCCTACAATTCAGAGCCTGATTTCTGGTTGGCGAGCCAGTAAATGTCAGAATAATTACATCTTCCTTAAACAGAGGTGCTGCTATGAAGGAGAGGAGAGGAGAGGAGAGGAGAAAAGACGCGAGCAGAGGAGAGGAGAGAAAAGAGGTAGGAAGAGTGAGACAAGATAATGAATGAGGTTATAAGAGAGGCAAATGACTGAGAGGAGAGGTGGAATCAGGGCATTACATCTGAAAGGAATGGAAAGAAGAGAAGAGAAGAGGAGGATAAGGAAAGGAAGGGAGGGGGAGAGGAGAGGAAAGGAGAAGGGGGAGAGGAAAGGAGAGGACAGGAGAGAAAAGGTCAGATGATCACACTGACAGAGAGAGAAGAAAAGGGAGAACAAAGGAGAACTGCGAGAGGCTAAGTCAGCGAAAAACAGTAAGCATCTCCCTTCTGCCAAACCCACGTCTTTATTCACCCCCCCACCTAATTATGGAACCCTGATGTGGCG
>NC_136961.1:46224047-46246547 GCF_032717465.1 Coenobita brevimanus
TCTCTCTCTCCGAAAAACTCTACGGTCTCACCACGCCTCACATCACTATCACCTCGTTTTACAGGCGTGTTTTTGTCGTCCAAGATGGAGCTTGGGATTCGAAGCGCGTCTTGGGGCGCTTGGTTTTTGTCCGCAAAAACATTCCAGGATACGTAGAACCGAAAAATTACGTGCCAATCGCAAAGTAAACAGAAGGGTTCGCCGAAGATGATCTTTTGACGAATATGCAGCTTCCATGTAGCCGTTATTTGTGCTGAACTGGCTCTATATGTCGCTAATATTAGCCACCTGTACCCTAATCTTATGTACATAATGCTAATTTCAGGATATTTATCATTTATGTGTCCTTGCTGGCCAATCTCACTCTCCCCAAGCTACACCAAGACTGCTCCCGACCACGCTGGCTTGGGTGGGATACGAAGACGGTCTTGGTTTTGATGACAAACGCTTGGGCCGGCTTCGTATCACTCTGGCCGACAAAAACAGCGCAGCTTGGTTTGACCGAAGATGGCTTCCAATCCAATCCCTCAGCTTGGACGGCAAAAACGCGGCTGTGGTTATGCGTCTCCCTTTGCACCTTAACACCGCTTCTTTGGCACCTTATCCTTAGAACTTCCTAGCACCTCTTCCTAAGCACCTGTTCCTTAGCACACCTTACCACCTTCTTAGCACCTTATACTCAGCAACTCATCCTTACCAGCCTATACTTGATTTTTGCTAGTCACCCCTTCAGCACGAGGATGTTATTTTTATTTATTTATTTATTTATTTATTTATTTACATACTTATTAATTTTTTTATTTATTTTTTGGCCTACGACTGACGCTCCTCTTCAGCTCAGAAAAGACGATGACCGGCCGGTAGGGGAGAGAGAGAGAGAGAGAGAGAGAGAGAGAGAGAGAGAGAGAGAGAGAGAGAGAGAGACAGTGGGGAGGTGACGGAGTGTGAAGAGGGTGAGGGAGTGTGGGGGGTGAGGGATTGTGGGGGTGGGGGAGTGGGGGGTGAGGGAGTGTGGGGGGTGAGGGAGTGTCGGGGGTGAGGGAGTGTGGGGTGAGGGAGTGTGGGGGTGAGGGAGTGTGGGGGTGAGGGAGTGTGGGGGTGAGGGAGTGTGGGGGGTGAGGGAGTGTGGGGGTGAGGGAGTGTGGGGGTGGGGGAGTGTTGGGGGTGAGGGAGTGTGGGGGGTGAGGGAGTGTGGGGGTGAGGGAGTGTTGGGGGATGAGAGAGTGTGGGGGTGAGGGAGTGTGGGGGGTGAGGGAGTGTGGGGGGTGAGGGAGTGTGGGGATGTGGGGGGTGGGGGAGCAGTGAGGGGTGGGTGGGATCCTGCTCACACCCACTCCAGGGGATCAGTCTCTCTCACAGACTTTATCACCGGACGGGAGGGGGGGAGAGGAGGGGGAGGGGGGAGAGGGGGGAAGAGGAAGAGGAGGGGGGGAGGAAGGAGAGAAGAGAAAAGAGGGCAAGGGGAGGGGGAGAAGAAAGGTGGGGGAAGAGGAATGAATGACAGGGGAAGGGAAATGGAGGAGGGATAGGGAGGGTGGGGGTCCGGAGAAGGAGACGAAGAAAAAACTACGAACACGGTCCTTGCTGTGAGAGGGTTAAGCGGTGCGGCACTATCCTTGAGGTCTAAGATATGCGGTTCTTAGCAGTGGATCAATGGCAGTTTTTTCTTCCTTCTCCCCTCCCTCTCCCTCTCTCTCTCTACCTACCTACCTAAACCGCTCATTCTAGGGAGATAAGAGTTCACCTTGCCTACAATGTGGCCGCCACCTGTCACTACTGGCAATAAAATGTACACCTCACACACAACTCTGTCCTCGATGCAATTAAGCTCCACGCACTAAAACACACTTGCTACCTCCACGCCAAGGAGAGCCAAAGTAGAGCCCTAATTAAAAAAATAAAAATAACTACGCTAAATGAAGCTCTAATTCAGTACCTGGCAAGTCATTCCCTTCCCACTTGACACAGGTGGCGGACGGCAAATAAATAAATAAATAAAGTAATGAATAAATAGCAATAAAATGATGAAATTATAAAACAAAGTAAATAAAAAACAGAACAGTAAATGAAAACAAAAACAAACACGAAATAAAACTAAGTAAAATTAAACACCAATAAAATACATAAATGAATAAATAAATAATGCATCGATTTTACCTGTGAGGAAATTACACCTGAACGTAATTTCTTTATTTCGTGCGTGACTGATAATTCAAAGTCAATAAAAAAGAACCCAAGGCTGATGATACATTACGTCCCTTTAGCCTACTGGTCACCTTTAAAACCCCTTCATTCTGATTTTATTGTTTTTCTTTATTCTGGATATTTCTTGATTTTACTCTGCTTAGGAAAAAACAGGAGTGAAATGGTTCATGGGGCTGTATTTATAATAATAATAATAATAATAATAATAATAACAAAAATCATCCTGTGTATCAGAATGTAAGACACACGAAGACTCAATACTTTTCACACACACACACACACACACACACACACACACACACACACACACACACACACACACACACACCTGTACACAACACTGCCTTCAGGTGCTACACACATTCCATCAATGGACGCCATATTTGTTTTTTCATCCCTACTATCTCCAAACGGTTTTTTTTTTTCTTTCGAACTGGGGGGATTTAAACATGGCCGCCGCAACCCCTTAAGTACGAGGGGATTTAAATATGGCCGCCACAACCCCTTCAGTCCGAGGGGGTATGTCTTAAGCTGAATAAAATCGTCTGGTTGATGCAAAAAATGTGAATCTATATTAATTACTTGAACTGAAATTGCTAATGGTGCGTATGGCAATTAAAATGATGATGATGATGATGATGATGATGATGATGATAATGGTGGTGGTGGTGACGATGATGATGATGATGATGATGATGATGATGATGATAATGGTGGTGGTGGTGATAATGATGATGATGATGATGATGATGATGATGATGGTGGTGGTGGTGGTGACGATGATGATGATGATGATGATGATGATGATGATGATGATGATGATGGTGGTGGTGATGACGATGATGATGATGATGATGATGATGATGATGATGATGATGATGATGGTGGTGGTGGTGGTGGTGGTGGTGGTGGTGGTGGTGGTGGTGGTGGTGGTGGTGGTGATGATGATGATGATGATGATGATGATGATGATGATAATAATCATCATCATCATCATCAAAATAAAAAATAATACCACCCTTCATTACAGAAACGAGGCTAAATTACTCTTGCTATTACAGAACTGAGTAGTAATTAAAATGCTTGTTAATTAAGACTAATTCCCCTTTTAATTAGGCTATTTAAATAAGGAAAATTAACTATGCTAAGTAATTATCTTTATTTATTTATTTATTTATTGAAAGGAAGAAGGAACACCAAAAATACTAGAAGCCAGAGAGAGAGAGAGAGAGAGAGAGAGAGAGAGAGAGAGAGAGTAAACACAGAAAGGAGGTGAGTTACCCCCATTAAAACTACTGAATGAGGGTGGAATTGAGTGCTTGAGTCATAATCTTAACAGCCCGCAATTGAGTGCACGCAATCCGATGCACGCCACTTCAACACGAGGACGTCTTTGTGTATTTCCAGCCACCTCCAGACGGTTTCCTTCAGCTGTTGTAGTGGGGGGGGGTCACTGAAGGCTTGATCTAACCCCTTATGTTTGAGAAAGTCCCCCCCCCAAAGCTGAG
Source organism: Coenobita brevimanus (assembly GCF_032717465.1). NCBI lineage: Eukaryota > Metazoa > Arthropoda > Malacostraca > Decapoda > Coenobitidae > Coenobita > Coenobita brevimanus. Next base: position 46,227,761 of record NC_136961.1, read on the forward strand.
AGAAATCGTCTGGAGATGGGAATAATAAAAGAAAAAATAATCCGAATGAAGGGGCTAAGTTTTTATCATAGGACGATTGTTCACAGGATTTTTTTTTTTCACAAGACGATTTTTTATTATAGGACGATTTTTTCACAGGACTTTCATTACAGGACGATTTTTTATCACAGGACGATTTCCTTATAGGACGATTTTTAAAATTACGGAACAATTTTTTTTCGCAGGACGGTTTTTTATCACTGGACGATTTTTTTTTATTATAGGGCGATTTTCTTTTTTTTTCATGCGATTTTTTTTTTCTAGGATGGACTATTTTGAACAGGAGTAAATATATAATGTACCGTAACTTCATTAACCCCTTCACTAATTAAGGTGGTGCTGGGGGAGGAGGGACGCCTTTACGTGGTGGCATCAATATAACCAGGCGGCTCCACTGCCTGGTTATACAAAGGTCCCTCGCTTACTCCCTACCCCCCAAAGGAGGATGGTGGACGGCAGGAGGCGAGCAACTTCAGCCTCTAGTCCACTGGGTTCACTACTACTACTACTACAACACTACTATTACTACCATAACTGCTATAACAACTACTACTTTTACTGCTACAAGAGGTATGTGTTAAGCTGAATATTATCGTCCTGTAAATTAAGAAGGTAATCTAAAAAATGTTCAGCGGATGGAAAAGGCATATAAACACGACTAAAAATACTGACTGAGGCTTAATTGCTCGCTTGTGTCACATCTCCCACACCTCGACACAGCACACATACCTACACATGACACTGCACATTTTGGCGGAAGGTTAATGAGTCACGCCCCTCACCGACGCACCTGTACCCTCAACCAAACTCTCAGGTGACACACTGGGACGTTTCTTTCTCCCGGGATAGGCAAGACCCATTGCGTATTCACCTCTGTGGTTTATTATTACGTGTATGGTTTATTCTTTGCATAATGAGACTCAGGGGCCCGTAAGGCAGGCCACTCCTGCCTTAATGTCAGGACTGAATAGCCTAGCTTCGGGTCCCTATGCTCCTGTTTGTATGGGGTAAAATGTGACTGGATGATGATAAGGATGAATGACACCTTACTGCTTTCTTGTATAGTATCTACATTATTTTATTATTACCGTATCTGAGGGGCGGCTAAAATTCATTGCTTAAATACTGCCAACGCTGCAAGACAATCAGTATCACTTTCAACTGCTAACAGTGTGTGAAAAAAAAGGCTTAGATATAGATGCACTGCCAAGGCCTTTAAAAAAGTGAATATAATGTCATTTTGGGTTAAGGTACGGATGCTCTCGCTTTAAATATCTGGGACTAGGGAGAGTAGATCCTGGTCTCTACCCTCCTGACGGGGCAGTAAAGTCTGGATGACAGATGGTTCTGGACTCACCGTATCGTGTGGAGGCGTCACGGTGAGGCTGGGGTCATCTACGTCCTTCCAGTGACCAAAGCCTCCCAGGGTAACGGATGGACGCATGACTCGTGAACGGACTCCGCCAACCCTGAAGGACGTTTGAGGCACCCTGGACAGCAGCTGAAGGAGTCCAGCCCGTTCGACTCCGCTCGCGCTGTTAGGGCTGCCCACGTCACCTTGCAGGCTTGATTTGGACGCGGAGAGACTTGACTTAGACGAAGAGAGGCTTGACAGGCTTGATTTAGACGTGGAGAGACTAGTCTTGGACGTGGAGAGGCTCGAGAACGTTGATACGCTGGAGAGGCTGCCGAAGATTGGCCTATTCACTAGCCACTCCGGTAAGGCCCCCAAAACCTGCGCGAGGGACTTCCTACGGGCCCTGAGGGAGTCCGGGCCCAGCGGTGGTGTGGCATTGGCGAGAATCACGTTGTCGAGGTGTTTGCAGTCAGACAGGCGACCGGGACAAGAGGCACACCGGATCAGCATTGGCCTGCCACCCTCCCTCGCCACACCACCTTGCAGTGCACTGTCCCCTCTTCTCCTTTCCACTACTTCCCACCAGGCCTCATCTGTTTCGGTCTCCCTGTCCTCCTGCCCTATCCCTCTCCTCTCTCCGCTTGCTTTCCATCCGTCTTCCTCCTCTCTCTCCGTCCCCCTGACCATCATATCCTCTCCCATCCCATCTTCTGTCCCCTCTCCGTTTATTTCCCTCCACTCGTCCTCTCTGTCTCTTATACTGTTTATTCCACATTCTGTATCACTGTCACTCTCTGTTCTGCCACTCTCTGTTCTATCAGCCTCTGTCACCCCATCCTCAGTCCTCCCACACACCGTCACATCCCCGAAAGACACACTCAGCAGACGACGCACTCTCCTTTCTTGAGTCCTCCCCGGCACCTCACTCTCATAATGCACTCTGGAGGGGGGGCAGGGAGGGGGCGATGGGGGATGGCTGAGGGGGGACTGATGGAGGGGGGACTGCTGGAGAGGGGACTGTTGGTGGAGGGGGAGCAGGATAGGCGTCTCCATTAGTTGTTGGGATAAGGGACGTCCATTCAACATTTCATCACAGTCTTCCATTGTCACCCCTTAACACCCCTTACAAACCACGTAAGTTGAAACCAAACACATTCAACCACAATACTTTACTCTTATTATTATTGCTATTAACGAGCCTCAATTCCCCCTTTACAAGTTAATAGTCACAACACAGACGCAACTCTCCATGACTCTCCACACCACATCACCAGTCTTCACCTCGCGTGCTTGACAGGTGTTATCTAAGTCTTAAGGTAAAACAATTGATGAGCACTTGATAACTAGAATAAATACTGCACGGACAAGCTAGACCCTCTCTCCCTCTCTCTCCATGTAGGAATCGTGATGGAGAGAGCTAAGAAGAGCGATGGATTCGTAGCGACCGGCTGGAGCGAGGATAAGTAAGTGAATGTGGCAGTGATGAGCATGTGTGTTTACCTCTGTCTCTCCCTCCCCTCCCCCCCTCACCTCACCTCCAACATCGTCCCCACCCCACCCCCTCCCACGTCTACTTCCCCTTGCCCTCCCCTCTTCCAGTCTCCACTTCCTACTTCTACTCCCCACCCCCCATTCCTCCTCTAACCTCGTGATTCCCTCCCCCTTTCCTCACTCCTCCCTCCAGCTTGTTTCCTCTCTCCTCCTCTTACCTCGTGTTCTGCCCCAACTGTCCCTTCTGCTCCACCTCTTCCCCCCGCCCTCGATTCTCGTTCCCCTCCTTCAAACATGACATCACATTCTGGTCACATAATTAACATCAATACTGCCTAAATGTATACTGTTCCTTTCCAAAGAATTATTACAGAATTTCTTTTTAGCTAGACGGAAGATGAGTCGGTAGGGAGGTCGTCTGCTATTTTAACACAAATTGGACAGCCATCTGGGACACGGAACACTTCATATGAATATCGTTAAATAACCTTTACTGATTCACCATAAGGACCACCGACATGTACACACACCCCTGCTAATACCAATACACCAGTCCTGTGTGAGACAACACTACGGTAGCGTACATTCAGTATGGACGGTGGGTTTTAGCGTCGCACTGTGGTACGTAGGAGGACTGCTGGGCCTCAGGGAACGGCCTGCTAAGCCCATGTCCAGAGTCGCAAGTATACTGTAATGTATGTGTGGTGTGTATTATACGTGTGTGTGTGTATATATATATATATATAGACAGACAGATAGATAGATAGATATGGGAATATATTCATATGGAAATGAATCTATAATAATAAGTCTCTTATTTATGAAGTATCCGGTAATGTCTACTAATAAATTGTGCACAATATGGAGGTCATGTGACAACGAATCTCTAATAAAAAATAAGTTCTCAAAATATCTTTTAATCAAGTAATACACCCCGTCCCTCCCTCTCTCCGCCCCCTACACCTTTCCCTCTCCCCCTCCCCCCTCATCCATTCGCTCCACCCGCGCCACGTCTTGCCACCTCCACCCCGGCTTTCCCAATGTCACAGGTGTTGACCACATTCACAGTTCGCAGAAAGTTTAGGTATTTGGTTGCCATAAATGAAACACACACACACACACACACACACACACACACACACATGGAAGGCACCGTACCGTAACACCGTCTTCTGTCCTGTTCACCCCAACATCCTCGGAGTTTGTACCAATAACCTACATGTGGACAGTCTTGAATTACGTGCAGAATAAATCACTAGGGAAGAGGTGTTAGGAAATCCCTCTATGTCCTCAGTCAACAGGGACGGGGAGGGACCACGTGAGAGCACCTGCAAGGACACACTACCATATCCTAATTAACTGGCCCCCAGGTGAGATGGACGCCAGGTGAGGGCAGGTGGCAGGAATGATCACCTGAGGACTGATTAATAAGGACATTGTGTTGCGTAGCACTGAAAGGCAGGATCCGTATCAATAAGGTGTATTATTAGATAGACAGATAGATAGATAGATAGACAGACAGATAATAAAAGAGATTGATAAGTAGAGACAGATAGGTGGATGGATGAGTAGAAAGATAAATTGACAGAAAGATAGACAGAAAGATTGATATAGGTAGACAGATATGGATGGATGGATGGATGGATATATGGAAGGTTAGATAGATAGACAAGGACTGAGAGAGATAGACAGATACACAGACAGATAAATACATACATACACACACATGGTTGAACAGAAAGACAGATGGAGAGACAGATAAATATAGACAGACTGACAGACAAAGACGAAGAGATGGATAAGCAAACATGTGGACAGGTGAATATGGGTGAAAATTAAGGCTGGTGTGTACAGAACGAGTCAAACACACACACATACAGCATAAATGTCCCCGTAATGACCAAGACCTGTCCTTACACACCTGCACTGATACTGTGTGTGTGTGTGTGTGTGTGTGTGTGTGTGTGTGTGTGTGTATGTGTGTGTGTGCGCTCCTCTCTTTCCACTTACACAGATGAACCAACAACAACAACAACAACAACAACAACAACTCTCCTTTCACTATATTCAAACTTTACTTAATCCTTGTCGGGTATGGAAGCTCCCAAACACCTGCTCCGAAGCGATTTATTTTGCTTACTACACCTTACCATCCTCTTGAGTTACATTTGTCCTTCTAATATCGCCATACTCAGCATAAATGAAAAAAAAAATAACTGGACTATCACAAAATAAATCGCTATGGAAAAGGTGCTAGGGAGCCTCCTTCAGCTACGAGAAAAAGGACCTAAGACTGTCACATCTTTCACTATATTTTTCCTTAAACACCAGACGATTTTACTCCTAACACCTAAAATTTAAGGTCTCCCCTAAACTGATAAAAAAAAAAGAAGACGATGGCGACGAATAGAAAACGAGGCATTGGTTTGGGAAAGATTCTTTGATACTTTTCTCCTCACTTAAATATATCATTCATTTTTTCCTTCCATGTCATACAATTCATGTTTTTTAATGTGTTTATATTTTGTGTTTATTTGTGTTTATTTTGCTTCCTTTATAATATTGTCTTTCTTTTTTTTTTTTATTCATACTTCTTATCGCTGCTATTTCTTGGTCGTTCACCATTTTTTTACAATTATAGTTTATCAGTTGACATGGTGTTCCTCTCTTTCTCTCTCTCTCTCTCTCTCTCTCTCTCATCACTTTCACAAATCCTGTCCTTCTTTCCTTCACCTTAAGACAATGCATATTCTTAGACGGATCTTGTTCTGTCTCTTATCTTCAGTTCTTTCCCTACGTCCTTAAATTTTTCAATCCCCAACACGGTTCCTGTCTGGCTCACTCTCTCACTTTCTCACTCTCTCCCTCCCTCATTCATCCACCTGCTTATTCTCACACACTTATAACTTGCACTCACCTACTTGCTCCCACTCCCCTCCCTTCCCTCCATCCGTCTTTCCTTCCTCCTTTCCTCACTCGCTCCCCTCCCCTTCCTCTTCCTCCTTCCTTCCTGCTTCCCTCCCTTCTTTCCTTCCTCCTTCCCTCCCCTAACACATTGCCACTGCTCTTTATTCATCATTATTCATCATCCACGGCCTCGTCTCCCCTCCCACCTTGAGAAGATGTTCACCTTCCTTCTTCCTCACCCCATTCTCTTTCTCCCGATTCGTCTTCTTTTTATATATACATTTTTGCATTTGATTAATTTCTCTTTTTTTTTCTTTTTTATGAGCAAAGAAGGAAGAACCAAAGACTAGGAGGCATGCAAATAATAATAATAATAATAATAATCTATCTATATCTATAGCCCGATGCCCTAATCCCGCAAAGGGTGGCCACAGACAAAACGCCTCCAAGTCACTCTGTCACCCACCATTTGACTACCCTCCCCCCAACTCACTCCCCCCTCCCTCATATACCTCTCAACTCCATCCCTCCACCTCATCCTCGGTCTACCCCTCCCTCTCTCTCCCTCCACCTCACCTACATACACCCTCTTAGTCAGTCTTTCATTCTCCATTCTCTCCACATAATAATAATAATAATAATAATAATAATAATGTTCTTTCCAAATTCAAGATCTGTCCTTCCCGTAATGCCTAGACACACTGCGTTTAACTGATCCTGTGGCACTACAACCTCTCACACACATCGATTCGTAACTATACTCCTTCTACTTTAACCTGGCCTAAAACTGCCATCTGTCCGTCTCGATTGCTGAGGTGTAACAACAGATTAACACTAAAATACGATGACAGTCACGAAGAGGTGCTATGGAGAGTGAGAGTCGTAGCGTTCTCTCTTTCTGCCACTGATCTACACGAAATAAGCTGCAAAGGGGTGAAAATCTGGGCCAAGTTAAGGTGAAAAGAGTATAGTCAACTTATTTTCACCTGATGGAACTGGTCTACTCCCACAACATGAGGAGTACAGGTTACGGGTTCATAAAATTTGGTGAACCTTAGTTATGGCGTGAGGATAAGTCTCCTTGGTTACTAGTCAAATCAACCTTTCAGTCTGACTACACTTGGCCATCAACTGAGCTAAAACTAGGATCAATGTGAGGCTCAGACAAACACACTACTATCCCGTCTTTCAAACGCAGTGTGTCCAGGCATCCCGAAATGAACGCATCTTGAATTTGGCTGTTATCCTCTCAAACAAGATGAGCCTGCTTTCTCTCCTGTTTGTTTGTTAGTCTGTTTGTCTGTCAGCAGGATTATTCAAAAACTAAGAAAGCTTTCGACCAACTTTGGTGGGTAGATAGCCCAGGTCTTAAGGCACAATCGTATTAACTTCTGGGACAGGTCCGGATCGGTATTACAGATTCTGGATCAGGAAAAAAAACATTTAGCGAAACCCTAATCAGTGATGAGAAAACCTAACCTATTAAGAAGAGTGGTTTGGAAATTACGTTGCCCATGTCGGAGAGATGCGCTCCACTGAGTGCCCCTCTGCTCTTGTATCTGTTTCTTCTTCAAGGGAACAATTTCGTGGGCTTCTGGCCTTTCGTCCCTTATTCCTAGCATAAATAATAATAATAATAATAATAATAATAATAATAATAATAATAATAATCTGTCCTAATGTTTAAACAGGATTTGTAATGCCACAATATCAACAACACGGGTCAACGTTGAACAGAAATCGCGAGGCAACACAAATGGCCAAAAATTAAGAGGCGCCTTTGTTCTCTCACTGTTGATATCAAGTCCTAATTCGGGTCATAACAGCTGGCTCAAAAAATCGTTTAATTTCCTTCACTCCAATGAACACCGGTATTTCATTCTGGCTACCTCCTGACGATTTTAGTCTGAAGGGGAACGTTGGACTGAAAGATAAATTCAAGACGTGTGTTTAGGTATGAATTGACGCCATCTTCAAAACGCCTACAGAGACCTACACTTGATGAGGAAAATTCTCATACGCGGATTTTGCGAATACCGTACACATGATTTTTAACCCTTTATGCTGTTAAGATATACGCCTTAACTGTAACTGTTCCGCCTTATCTATGCAAGTGACCTAGTTCTGATCATTCTTGCTAAACCAGGCTACATTACCCAGCTGAAGGTATTGTTTGAAGAGATATTAACGTGCCTGGCTATAGATGTAAACAGGAAGCCCTTGCCCTCTACATGGCTAACTTCCTCAGTGTTGTTTTACTCCTGCCCCGTCCTCCACAAGTACCCAGAGTGGCGTCCCTTCCTGGCAATACCTGTCACATCACACACTGAGTCCCTGGCCTTCACCTCGTTACCCCAATGTCTTACGCTGCGATACTGCCCTCTCAAGGCTACTCACCTGGGCCACTATCACTGCATTCACCCTTCACCCTTCACTCCTCACCCCCTTCCCTCTCGCCATTCGCTCCTCACCCCCTTCCCTCTCCCCAGTCACTCCTCACCCCCTCCCCAGTCACTCCTCACTCCTCTCCCATCACTCCACATCCCTCTCCTTTCCCCCTTTCCCCCCTCCTCTCATCACTATCCCCTTCCCCATTCGCCTCTCATTCTTCACTCCTCACCCGTCTCCCCCCACTCCCATCCTTCACCCATTTCCCCTCACCCTTTATTCCTCTGTCTTCTTCCCTTACCCCAATCCCTGTCACCCTTCACCCTTTTCCCTAACCCCCATAAAACAGAATACACCGAACATCACCATTACTCATACTAAAAACATATTAAGGCGCAATTAGGCTCAAATGCGCAGTTCTTGATAAGCCACACAACTAATACTGTCTAAAAATAAAAAACAGCAATTCATTGTTTTTAAAAATAACAAAATAAACACAAGGATATAAATAAACAACCCTCACCCCCTTACCTTCACCCTCACCCCAACCCTCACCTTCACCCCCAACCATCACCCCGTCACACCCCTACTGGCATCATGGGTAACTATTTCAAAAGTATATTAGCCCAATTTTTTTTTATCATAAACGAGTCTCCAGGGCAGGTAAATATCATAAACCATTTACCTGTATCACACATTTTTCACTTTACTATTTACGCAAGCATGGTCGAGGAAAATAAAGACTCGACCGGTATAAGAAAATGAATAGGGACAGTTTATGAGTATCGCCTGAAGTTCAATGCAGTTTATGCGTAAGTTCTGAGCAAATTTATGAGTACCACTTTAAGCTTAAGAAAGTTTATGAATACACTCTCTTTAATCTCACATCACTTTCAAACTACTTCCTGTTTTTTTTTTTTTTTTTTTTTTTTTTTTTTAATCCTTCCGCTTCCTGCATCCCAAGTTGAACATGACTTACTCTACCGCCCTAACAATTATGCTTGCTTCTAAATATATTGGCTTTGAGAGAGAGAGAGAGAGAGAGAGAGAGAGAGAGAGAGATTAGCCAGCACATGAAAGTGACAAGTGAAACATGAGGCTAACTTTTGTTCCAAGCTGTTCAACACTGTACCAAGACGGACAAATCACACACACACACACACACACACACACACACACACACACAGCATGTACTATCTCTACACTGTACGTACATATGTAGTCTTATTCGTACACAGGCAATCCCACCTCATCCCTTTCAAGGTGTAGGGACCCGAGGATAGTCTCTCTCTCTCTTAACCCAGTGGACTGCAGGCTAAAATTTCCCCTTCCCATGCAGTCCACCATCATCGATTTGGGGTGAGAGAAAGCGAGGGGACAGACATCTGCTTAGCCCGGCAGTGGAGTCACCTAGTTATATCAGTGCCACCACGTGAAGGCGCCCCTCTCCACCACACCCAGAGCTTAGAGGGGCTAAAATATAACTACCTAATGGCTTGATATGACCCCTGACATATTAAGATTTATGTGGGTGTAGATTCTGGCAAACACACCTGCGTCCAATTAACTGTAAACCGGAACTCAGTATTAACGCACCTGTACACCTATCTACCTGCCTATCTATCTATCTATCTATCCATTCACCTAACGTTCCCTTTTTCGCGTTCATCTCTCTCTCTCTCCTTTTCAGTTCCGTCTTTCTCCCCCCCCCCTCTCTCATCCCTTTTTCTTTTTACTGCCATATCTCTCTCTCTCTCTCTCTCTCTCTCTCTCTCTCTCTCATTCCCTTCTCTTTTCACTTCCATCTCCCTCCCTCCCTCCCTCCCCCCCCTCTTTCTCTCTCTCATTCCCTTCTCTTTTCACTTCCATCTCTCTCTCTCTCTCTCTCTCTCTCTCTCTCTCTCTCTCTCTCTCTCTCAAGACGGCAGCTCTCTCACTCCCACATTAATGCCTCCTTGACCGCCCAGCTTAAAGCCCTTATACCAATTCCCTCTCACTCCACTCTCACACGCGCCATAGAGTAGCAGAGAGTACAAGGGAATTCAAAGGAGTACAAGAGAGAGCAGGAGAGTACATAGGTTACACTCATCACCATCATCATCATCAATTCTCTCTTTCTCCCTCCTACCCCACTCTCACACACAATACAGGAGTAGCAGAGAATACAAACGAATACAAAAGAGTGCAAGGGAGCATCATCATCATCATTAACATTACCTACTTCCATCACCATCATCACTACCATCATCATCATCATCATCAACCTAACCTCAATTCTTATGAGGTAAAATAAGAAGCCCAGAATCTAAACACAGGTAGAGGAAGCCACAAAAAAAAACTACCACCAGTATTACAGAGAGTACAAAAAGAGTACAAGAAGGAAGTCAAGTGCCCATGAGAGTTCAAGATGAGTTCAAAATGGAAAAAAACAAATTGCCAAAAAAAAAAACTGGCTGACTCTCAAGGCTATATCAATAAAACTGGGTACGCCAAGGTAGAGGCAACCCTCTAATGTATATGAATTTAAATCCATGTTTACCCTATGGTACGGAATCTAAAATAAAAATGTTTCCGCTAAAAATAAGTACTACGGCACCATTTTCTCTCATTCCTACTCTGACCCATTTTCTATCAATTTTAGGCGCTAACTATACAAAAATTACCTTACTCCTCGCCCTACTCGTGCCAAAAACCGAAATAAGTAAAAAATAAGGGACCTTGATGCAAATTTGACAGTTGCGTGGCAGTCAGGGGGAAGATTGGGCATTACGAAAAATTTACCGTATGCCTAAGTGACCCTCGTACAGTCGAAGGCATTAATTTCAAGGCCTATTCTCGAGTGCATAATCCATTTTACTAAGTTCTATTATCGTCATTCGGTGCCGCCAGACAGAGAGAGAGAGAGAGAGAGAGAGAGAGAGTGAGAGAGAGAGCAAACTCGAACAATGAAATTAAAACTGTTCGCTACACATATCCATAAAATATTAAAATAAATAAATAAACGCAAAACAATGACATTCACATTAAAAAATTGCAATCTGGGTCCCATTTTCTTTTCCATTTTATTTATCCCAGAAAGAAGGAACCCAAGGCCAGTCGCTGCAATCCGGATGGACCTAGTTACCCCTGGAATACTTCAAATTACCCCTAAACCGACCCCCCGATTTTGGGTAAGTCCGGGTAACGCTCTGGTAATTATATTTGGGTAATTTTAGGTACTTCGAAAATTTTAGGGCACCGTTGCAATACTTCTCGGTACTTTTTCGGTAATCTTTAAGTGTCGTAATTTTAAAGGTACTGATCTGGTAATTTTAGGTACAGATTTCTTTAGTAATTTTGTGTGTTGGTAATTTATGGTATTTCTTGGGTAATTAGGTATTCTGTCTATCTATCTATCTGTCTGTGTACCTGTCTATCCATCTGTCTACCTCTCTGTCTATCTATCATCAGACGCCGTAATCCCGTATGAGGTGGCCACAAACAAATCACCTCCATGTCACCCTATCCTGTCATTTGTGTGTAATTATAATCCTTCTTTCCTTATTTTAAGTACTAGTTGGGTAATTTTAGGTATTCTGTCTATTTATCTACGTCTGTGTACCTGTCTATCTATCTATTATTAGGCGCCTTAATCCCATATGAGGTGGCCACAAACAAATCGCCTCCATGTCACCCTATCCTGTCATTTGGCTGCCCTAACTCCAACACACACACACACACCCATCTCTCTCATATATCTCTCTCCACCTCATCCCACCATCTCATCCTCGGCCTCCCTCTCCCCATCCCTCCCCATCCCATCCTCGGCCTTCCTATCCACCTCACTCACACTTAAATATGCGTATCACTTATTTATAACCGAACCAAGGATAATATTTCGGTGTCTTTATAATCCTTACTGTTTTGGTAGCGCTTATCTCCGTTATCTCTGAAGGGTTGAAGGTTTATCGAAGGAGTGGCGGCTGGCGATAAGGCGGGAATGTTGTGTAAAGAACTCTGCTTTTATCTCACTCGGTCAAGATGCGGGCAGATAAGGCTGGCCTATGTCTGCGTCTGTCTGCGTTTTCTCTCCGCCTGCTCTCTCTCTCTCTCTCTCTCTCTCTCTCTCTCTCTCTCTCTCTCTCTCGGATGCTATTCCTGTCTTCTCTCCTCTCTTCCCCTTCCCCCTCCCCCACCCCCTCTCTCCTCTCCCCTCCTCTTACCTCATCTTTCTGCTCTCTTCCCTCTCTTTCCTCTCTCTCTTACAAATATTCATCTCCCTCCCCTATCCCCCAAAAGGAGAATGGGGGACTACAGAAGGGCAACTTTAGCATGCAGTCCACTGGGTTTACGTTTCACATGAACCAACAACAACAACAACAACAACAACGACTACTACTACTACTACTATTACTACTATACTACTACTATTACTACTCCTACATATCACCTGGACAGAAAAAAAAAAAATAAATACACTGAGACTAAGGAGCATTATTTTGTGGCAAGTTATATCCGTAGACTTTTTTATTCCAGTAATTTTAAAGTTTCTCTCCACTACGCTTAATGACGTCCCCGGGCTGAAGGGGTTAACAGGCCGTATTGTAGGTGGCGTTGGAGGCGTCTTAGCACCATTTCCTAGGCGATTTATTTTGCATATTACATGTTAACACCTTTTATTTTTGGCTTCGGTATAGTTTGCACCAGTAACTTAGAATATCGTGGCGTAATGTGAAGAATAAATCGATAAGGGAAGGGCGTTACGCATACCCAAAGTTACTTACATACGGCCCAAAGTTGTTGTGGCTCCAGGCTTATCTAAAATGTGAACCCGATGGACTGAAGGCCTATCCTGCAGTCCACCATCGTCCTTTTGGGGGATAGGGAAGAAAATGAGGGAGGTTTGCGTGGCCAGTGGAGCCGCCTGGTTATGTCTGTGCCACCCCGTGAAGGCGACCCTCTCCCCCCACAATGATAAATGGAAATACGCTATCTCTATAAATATTCTTGCAAGGTCAACTGATTTCGTTAATATATGATTACAAAGATTGGCTACCGTCCAAGATGATTTTCTCTCTCTCTCTCTCTCTCTCTCTCTCTCTCTCTCTCTCTCTCTCTCTCTCTCTCTCTCTCTCTCCGCTTTGCTGTTATAAACGTTCAGGGAAACATGTTTACTTGCTCCAGTCTCTCTCTCTCTCTCTCTCTCTCTCACCATCATCATCATACCACCACCACAGTCATCATCGTCACCTACACCCCCCACAGTATCAATCACCACCACCATCACAACAAACCTCACTATCATCACACCACAACAATCCTCACTATCATCACACCACAACAATCCTCACAGTCACACACCACAACAATCCTCACTATCATCACACACCACAACAATCCTCACTATCATCACACCACAACAATCCTCACTATCATCACACACCACAACAATCCTCACTATCATCACACCACAACAATCCTCACTATCATCACACCACAACAATCCTCACTATCATCATACACCACAACAATCCTCACTATCATCATACACCACACAATCATCACTATCATCATCCCCTCCCTCCACCGCTCGGCTACAGCATGAGACTCTTAACCTCAGGGTCGTGGGTTCGAGCCCCACGTTGGGCGAATGTAACTTTTTTTTTTATGTAATTTATGGAGGTAATCTAGCAACTGCTCTTTGGCGATTTATTTATTTATGGAGGTATTCTAGCACCTCTTCCTTAGCGATTTATTGATATATGGAGGTAATCTAGCAACTCCTCCTTAGCGATTTATTTAGGTCTGTATATTCATTTGATTTCGACAGGAGACTCCGCAACTTCTCTTCCTTACCGATTTATTCTGAATTAGGTACATAATTGATTTACGTTCGTTTATTTCATTTACGGTCCTATTCCTGTTTATATATACAGTATAGGAAGCTCCGTAGCACCTTTTCCTTTGCGATTTATTTTTATGTGTGGCTAGTTAATATCCTTTTGTACGTTATTTGTGCTGAGTATGGCAATGTAACAAGGATTTATATAACAGAATACGACAGTAAGATATAATAGGCAAAATAAATCGCAAAGGAAAAGGTGTTAGGGAGCTTCCTTAACCTACTAGAAAACGAGTCTTATGCCTTCACTAACCCTTCACTGCTAGAGAGAGAGAGAGAGAGAGAGAGAGAGAGAGAGAGAGAGAGAGAGAGAGAGAGAGAGAGAGAGACTGATTACACTAAAAAGATCTTGTGTGTGTGTGTGTGTGTGTGTGTAAACCGCTGGAGTGTTATCAAATGGGTGTATGTTGGCTGCTGGCGTTGTATTGTCTGTGTCAGCACATTTACGTAACCACTGGAGGAGGAGGAAGAAGAAGAAGAAGAAGAGGAGGAGGAGGAAGAAGAAGAAGAAGAACAAGAGGAGGAGAAGGAGGAGGAAAAAGAACAAGAGGAGGAAAAGAGAGTCTCCTGCCATTCAGCACTACGAGTATTCATTACATACAACGTCTGTGTATGTCTGTATGTACGTTTGTATGTATGTATGTATGATTTGAGTGAAGTCTTATTACTTACTTATTCTTTCCCTTTTTTTTCTGTACATGGTTGCAGGTGAATATCCCAAGACTCTGCAATATCAACAATGCAAGCGTGGCATGATGTATGTTTGCTGATTGGTGCATGGTAGGGAGTGGCTGTGTGTTTGTATACATAAAAACGGTAGGCAGTGGGCCACATTCCATCATGCACATTCTCTCTCTCTCTCTCTCTCTCTCTCTCTCTCTCTCTCTCCAGAAAAAACCTTCCTCTTCCTTTTCCCCATCTCGTCACCTATCTCATTTATCCTTCCCTCCACCTCCATCCCTTCACCCCTGTCCTCTTCTCCCTCTCCCCCTCCCCTCTCCGCCTTCCCCTCTTTCTCCCCCCACCCCTGTCCTCTTCTCTCTCCCCTCACCCCTGTCCTCATCCCCCTCCCCCCTGGTTCAAGAATGGAGCGGCCACAGTGGTAAGACCAGTTTTTCTTCCTCCTGACCTCTCTTGCCAAATTCACCTCGCCCCGCACCTGGAATCTCCCCTCTTCTCTATCTTCCCTCCCCCTTCTCCTCTCCCCTCCCTCTCCTCCTTGTCTCCCCTCCCTCTCCTCCTCCTCTCCCCTCCTTTCCCCCCTTCTGTTCTTCTGCATTCTTCCTTTTTTCACTCTTTTCATTTCTCTTGTCTGTCCTCCTCCACCTGTTCCACATTCTCTCTCTCTCTCTCTCTCTCTCTCCTTACCTCACACCCGGATACATTTCCCTCTTCTCTCCTCTCCTTCCTCCGCTCCTCTTTTTCCCTCCCCATCCTCCTCTCCTCTCCTCTAACCTAACATTTCTCTCTCAAACCTGCATAGGCTATTCCCCTCTTCCCCCCCCCTCTCTCTCTCTCTCTCTCTCCAATGATTTAGTACCTTAACACCATTTCCTTACTGACGTATTCTGTAGGCCTCGTAATATCACCTAAAGCATGTTATTGAAAGAAAGTTATATCTAAAAATGTTCACTGTATTATCGTTTTTTTGTAACTTAAATTCATGGGATCATTTTCTTCCACATCACTAACAAAAAAAAAAAAAAATGCGAGAGAGAGAGAGAGAGAGAGAGAGAGAGAGAGAGAGAGAGAGAGAGAGAGAGAGAGAGAGAGAGAGAGAGAGAATTATTATGAGTCTTTAAATTGGTGTCTTTTCTCTAAGTCTACGATATGGGTAATACTAAAAAATAAAAAATAAAAAAAAATAAAAAAAATAAGAGGACTGCCTACCATGAAGTGCAGTTCCCCTCTCTCTCTCTCTCTCTCTCTCTCTCTCTCTCTCTCTCTCTCTCCCTACCATCTTCCTCCTCTCCCTACCTCCCGCTTGCCCCGTGCCTGCTCCCTCATTGTTTGTCTTACTCCCTGACAAACTGCTTTACTTCTCCCTCCCTCTCTCCCTTCCTCCCTCCTCCTGACTTCCACTCTCCCTGTCTCTGTTTCCTCTCTCCTTCCCTCCTTCCCACTTCATCCTCTCTCTCTCTCAAACCCACAAGGACGAGAAGAGAGGACAAGGAGAGAAGGAGAGAAGCAGGAAAATATTGCAAACCAAGATGCATAGAAAACGGAGAACGTGAAAAAGAAGACAGAAAGAAAAGAGAAAAGGAGAATAGAAAATGGAGAGCAGGGTAGACTGGCGAGAAAGAGAGCAGGTTAAGGTACGAGGAAAAAGAGCAGATGGGATGGCAAAAAACGACAATAGAGAGAAAAAAAGAGAGTAAACCCAGGAGAGAGAGAAAAAAGAAAACAGACTTAGGACAGGGAAAAGAAATATTTACGGCGGGAAAACAATAGAATAGTTAATGAGGGTTGGGAAAGAGAGAGAGAGAGAGAGAGAGAGACGAAAGCAGAGTTAGGAGATGGAATACTGCTACTACTACTGCTGCTGCTGCCGCTACTACAACCACTACTACTACTATCACTACTACTACTACTACTGCTGCTGCTACTACTACTACTAATAATAATAACCGTATCATAAAAAAATAACCACCACCACCACCACTACCAACAACAACAACAACTAAAATAACAATAATAAAAATAATAATAATAACAAGAAACAATAATAATAAATACTACTACTAATAAAATCTAATCTCATTTCTTCAAAGCGCCAGTCCTTTCAAAGCAACTCAGTAGGACTCAAAGCACATTTTACTTTGACAATTCATATACATCACGTGCAAAGTAATAACAGTGAACTTAAGGTGGGAAAAAGAAGCAGATTTAGGACAACAGAGAGGGAAATTATGCATAGGAAAAAAGAGATGAAAAAAGAGAGAGTCGAGATGGAAAAGAGAGGCAACATGAAAGAGAGCAGAGATGGAAAAGAGAGTGGGTTTAGGACAGCAAAAAGAGAGGAAAAGTATACACGGGAAGAGAGAAACAAGAATGAAAAAGAGAGGCGAGAGGAAGTTACTGAGTACAGACGGAAAAGTGCCGAGAGAGAGAGAGAGAGAGAGAGAGAGAGAGAGAGAGAGAGAGAGAGAGAGAGAGAGAGAGAGAGAGAATAGTAATGAGAAAGAGCAGAGATGAAAAAGAAAGTGGAAGAGAGAAATGAAAAAAAAAGTGGAAAGGGGAGATGAGGGGAGATCAAAATGAGAGTAGAGAGCGCAAAAACACATCTCCCATGTGGTCTAGTGGCTAGGATACCTGGCTTTCACCCAGGAGGCCCGGGTTCGATTCCCGGCATGGGAAGTCATTTTAGGATTTAAAGGAAAGATAGAAAGGAACTGGTCTGGGTACAAGATGGGATTATATATGGCAAGGGAGAGTTCCTAACACCTCTTCCTTAGCGATTTATTCTACATATCACGGAGTTCTTAGCACCTCTTCCTTAGCGATTTATTTTACAATCACGTTCTCAACACCTCTTCCTTAAGCTATTCAATCTATACATAACACCTCAACATCCTCCCACTTGTTAATTTTCATTGTGTCTTCCTTAGCGATTTCTCCATATCCTCTCGTACGTTGCAATGCTTAACACCACTTCCTTTGCGACTTATTCTGGGCATTTCAATAACCTTTCCTATGCTACTGATGTAAACTATACCAATATGAAAACAACAAAAGGAGAATTTAATAATGTCAAGGTGTGATATGTTAAAATAAATCGCTAAGGAAGAGGTGCTTAGAGGCCTCCTATGCCAAATAAATGTGGTAAATAGAGAGAGAGAGAGAGAGAGAGAGAGAGAGAGAGAGAGAGAGAGAGAGAGAGAGAGACGGGAAACAGGGAGGAGGCGAGACTGAGGAAGGACAGACACACACACACACACACACACACACACAGGAATAAGCCACCCAGCAATGTCCTTGGTAGATACGGCACTCTCTTCACTTAAACCTGTCCTAATAATGCCATACTTCAATCTTAAATACTGAGGTGGATCTAGAAATTAAAATAAATATAAATAAATCGAATAAATAAATAAATAAATGATTAGATAATTATGCCTATGATGTTGAATGTGGAGTAATTATAAATACCGACTGGACCTGCCCTTCTACTCCCCCCTCCCCTCCCCCCGTCACACCCCTCCCCCACCCATACCTTCCCCCTTTCACCACCCTCATCCCTTCATCAATACCCCCACCCCCCGTCACCACCCTCACCCCCACCCATACCCCTTCCTCCTTCCCCACTCCCACTCATACCTCCCCTCCACTTCCCCACCCCCCTCCCACCGCCACCCATACTCCCTCCATCCAACCCCCACCTATATTCCTCCCCTTACACACCTCCATCCCTACCCATACCCTCTCCCTCGTCCCCACCCCACCTACACCCCCTCCCTCTTCCCCCACCCAACCTAAACTTCATTATTGCAACTTTTTATTCTGGTGTGTGACAGGATTTATATAATATCCACACACATACACACACACACACAGGATAATTACATACAGTCCCCAATAACCCCTTCACTACAATACTCCATTCCCTCTAACTCGGCCTAAAACACTCTCTCTCTCCACCTTCAATGCTGACATGCAACAATAAATTAACAACCACATACACTGCTAGTCACGAAGAAGTGCCACGGGGAGGATGGAAAGTTAAC
>NC_136961.1:46251547-46284047 GCF_032717465.1 Coenobita brevimanus
TCTAATCAACTGAAAAAGTGAATTAATGTCAACCATGCAACTGAGCCCACCAAAGTTTTCATTCTTGCTGGTGATTGTTTATAAATACTTCGTCATGTTTCCTTTTGCCTTTATATCCTGTGGCTGCGATTAACGAGGAGAGTGTATGTAAGTGAGGTGGAGGGGAAGACCGAGGAAGAGATGGAGGGTTGGAGAGGTATATGAGAGAGGGGTATGTGTGTGTGTTGGGGGGAGACCAGCGTAATGGCAGGGGACGGGGCGACATGGAGGCGACTTGTTTGTGGCCACCACCCCTTACAGGATTAACACGTCTACTAGCTACATATGGACAGACATACGGACAGATAGATAGATAGACTGCCTGATAGAGTATTAATCACAAATGATGACCTGATCTTCGAAAGTAATAAAGAGCAGGTGGATGACAGTAATATAAACAGATTTCGGAAAGATACAAGCAAATTATAACTTCAATATTGACGATCCCACTCATACATAGATCCCCCACTCATGCACTGACGCCCCACTCATGCACAGATCCCACACTCGTGAACAGATTCCCCACTCATGCACAGATCCCCCACTCATGAACAGATCCCCCACTCATGAACTGATCCCCCACTCATGCACAGATCTCCTACTCATGCATAGACGCCCCACTCATGCACAGATCCCCCACTCATGCACAGATCCCCCACTCATGCACAGATTCCCCACTCATGCACAGATTCCCTACTCATGCCGTTAATTTGGCGACGAAGATGCCAGATTTTCCACACCCTTTATCAATAATTATTTTTTTTTACCGGTGGCTTTATTGGTAACACCCCGTCCCGTTAGCCAAATAAAGCAACCTAACATCAATCATTTTAGTCAATAGAGTTAGTGGTAGTGGTGCCGTGTAGTCATCAACGAGGGAAGGAAAGCATCAATTACGTGGAATGCCATCAATGACCTTGAGTTTGGTGTCATCATTTTTTTTCTCTCTCTCTCATCATTACATACATATTTTCGTATTGTCATCACTTAACACACACACACACGCTCTCTCTCTCTCTCTCTCTCTCTCTCTCTCTCTCTATTTTAATCACTTACTTCCTTACCTTGTAATTTCCTGAACTATTCATTATCTTATCATTAGCCCTGCTCTCTCTCTCTCTCTCTCTCTCTCTCTCTATTTTAATCACTTACTTCCTTACCTTGTAAATTCCTGAACTATTCATTATCTTATCATTAGCCCTGCTCTCTCTCTCTCTCTCTCTCTCTCTCTCTCTCACTTATACTCCTCTTATTCTAACTTGTCCTGAAATTATCATCTCCATCTTGAATACTAACCTGTAGCACAAGATCAACACTAGAGAATCATGCTAGTCACGAAGAAGTGCTATGGACGGGGTGTAGCGTCGCAGCAGTTTTATTTCTAGCAATGAGTCACTTGAAATAAGGTGCAAAGGGACGAAAATCTGACTCAAGTTCATGATATATAAATGCAACACACACACACACAAACTGACGGCAATACTGAACCTGAGAGAGAGAGAGAGAGAGAGAGAGAGAGAGAGAGAGAGAGAGAGAGTCCAGTCTTTTCATCTTCCTCTCGACACATCCCTCTTACCTATACAACCTTTACCGTCACTTAAAGGGTCAGACCAGGATGAGAGGGACTGATAAGGTGTCTTAAGGTGACTAGTGACCCCCTTTTATCGGCATCTCAGGTCATCTCTTATTTTAGCGTCCCCTCGATTTAGAAAGAAGGGTACAAAGCTGGGTCAGGGTAGGTCAGGGTTCATCCTCATCATCACTATCATTAGCCATCGTCATTATCACCAGCATCATTATCATCATCATCACCTTTTTCATCATCATCCATCTTCCTCCTCATCATCATCATCATTACCACCCTCCTCGTCTTCCTCTTCCTCCTTTTTCTCCTCCTCCCCTCCTCCTCCTCCTCCTCCTCCTCCTCCTCATCATCATCATCATCATCATCATCATCATCATCACCATTTTTTAAAACCTACGAACGGGGTAAGGTACGATAAAAAAAAAAAAAAAAGGCTACCGTAAGAAAAAAGCACAAAAACAGAAGTATCAAAATGGGCCACACCATCATCCACACACCACTCAAGCTCATGGATTCCTAACTGTACACCACATGCCTAAACACCTACACATATCTTTTTGGTGTGTGTGTGTGTGTGTGTGTGTGTGTGTGTGTGTGTGTGTGTGTGTGTGTGTGTGTGTGTGTTATTTATTATTTACAGACGCGTTTCACATACACAAGTCAGACAAAATAATTCCATCAACTGTTAAGTAAAAAAAATAAAATAAAATAAATACTCTAAATAAATAAATAAATTAATATAAATGACATAATCCTCTCTTTGTACTTCCCCAACACGATTCAATCCCCTATCAATTGCCTGATCCCTCATACGCCCACCAGTTCCATACAATAATCACATCAAAAATACAATACACTACAATATCAATAAATACAGCAATACAGAGGTGAAAAAAAAATACAAGAATACAGTACATATTGGACCTCTTCACCCCGATGACGCAATTTGGATTTTTTTTTTTTTTTTTTGGGGGGGAGGGGATACTCAAATTCAAAATCAAAAAGTGGGACTGCTGACCCCCCAAAATGTTTATGATGATTTTTGAACTTTTTTTTTTTTTTAATGCAAGGAAGAAGGAACCAAAGGCCAGAAGCAATGATGGATTTTTTTTTTTTTTTTTTTTGGGGGGGGGCTTCCTGTATAGCTGCTGACCGCCTTCTGTAAATATGGCATGCAGGCTAACCATAACGTACTTAACCACAGGCTTTCTATGAAAAAAAAAAAAAAAAAAAAAAAAAAAAAAAAAAAAAAAAAAAAGGGGGGGGTTAATGCATTCCACTCTGCGATTTATTCTCGCTATTTCCAGACGATTTTTTTTTTTTTTTTGGAGGGGGGCCTAGAGGGGTTGGATATACAGCAAATAACCCTTTATAATGTCTAGAAGATTTTCTTAAGCTGAGTAAAATCGTCTGGTAGCTTCAAGAATGCGATTTAAAGTACGTCATCGTGGTGAAGTGGCTCTGGAGATTTCGTAACAACTCTTTCTTAGCGATTTTCTCCGCACATTTCACCTCCATTTATTTATTTATTTTTTATGTAAACAATGTCAATACTAAAACGACATAAACAAGAGACTGCAATCGGTAAATGCTACATAAATTGCCAAGGAAGAGGTGTTACGAAGCCCCCCTAGACCACCTGGAAGAAGGACAACTGAACTTTGCAGGGGGTACTCACCAACGTCTGCTCATATTCGCGTCCGCAGAAGGTGTCCACATCGGGGTCTTCTTCTTCTTCTTCTTCCTCGCTGTCACCGGGAGGGATTTTCCACCTTACTGACATCTTGGAGGTACTCTGGTGGTAGACTGTGGTAGATTAGGCCTGGTGGTGGTAGTTGTGGTGGAGAAGAGGTGCCACTGATGGAGAGGTGGTAGTGGTGGATGTCGTAGACGTCAACACTTTTTCTCTACGCAGCAGTGGACAATTTTCTTTTTCTTATCTTTCCATAATTTATTTTAATGTATTTTCAATCAGATGTTGCATTCACTTAAAAAGGTGTCTGATCTTATTAAAGCAAGTCCCGACGTACCATCAATTTATAATTAATTTCTCTCCAATTATAACTGCCTGTCTCACTAAGTTTTTGATTTCTGTAAAAATGTTTACTATTTCACCACACGTCCAGAACTGTCCCTCTTAACGATAACTCTTTTTATTATCTATTTGTTAATTTACAGTAGGTGGCAGCGGTGGGATTAACACTTTTTATAGGTGGCAGCAGTGGGATAAAATTTTTCACAACAATTATGATAATAAACACTTTCAGTATGACTACATTCCTTTTCTAGTATATTTTTGCTACCACCCCCAGACGATTTTCTTCTGCTTATGGAAGTTTTCTCATGTCTTTTTTTTTTTCTTTAGTCTTGCTGCCACCAGTTATGCTATGCTTGGCCAATTTCTCTCTGTGCCTGTCGGAAAAGAGGGTCAAGTTGTAGAGGTGACAATGGTAACCTAACCTAACCTAACCTAACCCGACCCAATCTAATCAGTAGTAGTTTTGTGGATTTCTATTTGTGACTGTTGGATAGATAGGTAGTTAGGCCTACTGTGGATGACTGACAAAATGGGGACAGGGAAACCTTATAGTTATTGTTGTTTGATATAGTAGTGGTGATAGTAACAACTGCTGTGGTGATAGTAGTGATGGTGGTGAAAGGTGGCAGTAGGAGTGGAAGTATTTGTGGTGGTTCAAGAAGGTAGTGGTGATAAAAACTGGTGTGATGGTGACAAAACCGTAACCTGTGTGGTGATAATGTGGTGACAAACGCAACAGTAACTATAATCGTTCCACCTTAACCCAGATTTTCGTCCTTTTGCAGCTTATTTCATGTACCACAGTAGCAAAATAAGACAATACTGCTGCTCTACATCCTTTCCATAGCACTCCTTCGTGATGAACATCATATTCTATTTTCTTTCTTTTTTTTTTTTTTTTTTTTTAAGCATTCAAGACGGAGAGGTGGCAGACTTAGGCCAGGTTAAAACAAAATGAGTCTGGTGATGTGGTGGTACTGGTGGCGGTAATAACTAGTTTGGTGATATTATAGAAGGCTCGGTGGATGTGACAAAAGAGCACAATAAACGATAATCAACCAGGCTTAATTAACCACTCAACCAACGAAGGTCAACTGCTGTATTCAACCAGCCCTCGTTCACTATTACTTCTTTTCCGGGATTTTAAGATTTCTCAACCAAGGGAAGGAGGGAGAGGGAGGAGTCTTCGGAGACAGGGAGTGAAGGGGAGGAATCTTCGGAGGCAGGGAGAAAGGGGGAGGAGTCCTTGAAGGTAGGGAGAGATGGGGAGGAGTTTTTGGGGGTAGGGAGAGAGGGGAAGGAGTCGTCGGAGATAGGGGGAGAAGGGAGGAGTCTTTGGAGGTAGGGAGAGAGGGCGAGGGGTCTCTGGATGTAGGGAGGGGAAGGTCTTTGGAGGAGGGAGGGACAGGTCCTTGGAGCTGGCGGAGAGGAAGAGAAGATATGGTGAGGTATAGGGAGGGAGAAAAGGTTGAGGGGGAGGGAAAGCGGAGAAAGGTAAATACCAGTTCAGACCAGTCCCAAGGAAGTTCTGGCGGGACAGTGAGACCGGTCAAGACTGGTACAAGGCGGTCCTGGTCCAGTGGCAGAGCTGATTTGGGTCGGTCCATGATGCGCGGTAGGACTGTGGAAGGTCAGCGAAGAGCATCCATTACAAGTGGAAAATGTTGGGTGTGGGGGAGAGACAGATTAAAGCTTTAATTCTTTACTTTCACTGAAGATGGATTGGGTTCTGTGTTGCCCGAAGATCTGAGAATATAATGATTTTTTTTCTCTCTCGCGAGCATTTGGAGATTCAGAAGGCTTAGATCGGTCTGAAATGGTCAAAGAAATGCTCATGAAAACGAAAATTAAGGGAAGGAAGGATGAAAAGGAGGGACTAGCGAATAGGAGAAGGAGATAATACGAGAGTGAAAAAGGAAGAGATGGTAAAGAGAAACGTGAGAAAACAGGAGAGGAAAATGAATGAAGTGAAAAAAAAGAAAGGAAAGATAGGAGGAGGAACTGTGAAAAGGGGAAGTAAGGAAAATGTGTGAAAAAGGAATGGAAGATAAAAGGGAAAGTTTGACAAAGGAAAGAAAGATACAGGAAGATGTGTGAAAAAGGAAAGGAAACTATGAAGGAAAAGTTTGAAAAAGGAAAGAAAGATACAGGAAGATGTGTGAAAAAGGAAAGGAACCTATGAAGGAAAAGTATGAAAAAAGGAAGGAAGATACAGAAGTGTGAGAAAGGAAAGGAAGATACAAAGGAAACGCGTGAAAAAAGGAAAGAATGATACAAGGAAGAAGTGGGATGAGTGTGAAAAAGGAAAGGAGGAAAGAGGTGTTCATGAGGTTGGGTTGTATGGAGAGAGAGACAGAAGAAGAAGAAGAAAGCGTGAAGGAGGAAGTAGATAAGGAGAAATCTGAAGAGAGGGAAACAGGAAAAAAAAAAAATAATGGATGGAGAAGGAGGGGGAAGATACAAGGAAAAATATGAAGGAAAAAGATGTGGATGGAGGGATGACAAAAGACGGGGAATGACGTGAAGAACGAAGACAAGGAGACGAGGAAAAGATGAGGACGGCTCTTAACAGGAATATGGTGAGGAAGGAGGGACAAGAAAAATGAAGAAAGACACAGGAGGCATAAGGAAGAGATAATGTGGGTGTAGGATGGATATAAAAGAATATATTTAGAAGGCTAGGGAGGAGATGAGGAAGAATGGATGCTGAGGGACTGGGACGACTCTGGATGGGTATGGAACGAGGAAGGATGGATAGGGAAGGGAATGAAGGAGCTAATATGAAGGAGAATGAAAGGACAAGGCGGATGAGAAAAGGGAAAGGAGAAGGACAAAAGGAAAGTAAATAAAGATAAGGCTGGTTTGGTACAGATACGGAAGCGATAGAATTGATATGATAAGAGATAGAAGAGTTGAGATGCACTGACGGAGAAATAGAATCGGTAAGGGAGGATAGGGAAGGGGTAGGAGGGATTAGGTAGAAGAGGTTGGAAGGCTGGGGTTAAGAGAGAGAGAGAGAGAGAGAGAGAGAGAGAGAGAGAGAGCCGCAAGCAAGGTGACTAGGCGGGCTTCCCCAAAAGTGACCTTCAAGCATTTTTTTCTTTTTCACTTTCCAATTACCTCACCTGACCGCGGGGCACAGGTGATGGAAGACATTATACCGTAATTCATGTCTCTTAGGGGCGATTCCACAGTAGTTTTCGTTTGTTTGCTTCCTCCCCAACCACACTTATAACTACATTTTTTTCCAAAAAGTTCAGTATCCACTTTCACTACCCCTGTCAAATGGTTAGATAATTAAGATTGCTACATAGTTTAGTCACCAAAATCATCATATAATTCAGTCATAATTCATTTACACAGTTCAGTTTCTTTCGATTGGGTGCTTGCAAACCACTACAAACAACTGTGGAATCGGCCCTTAGTGGTTTATTCTTAACTTTTCGAACTAGAAGGGTTTAATACAAGCCTTTACTATGCTCCTTTTACTTCAACTTGGCCTAAAATTACCATCTCTCCATCTTGAACGCCGAATTGTAGCAACAGATGAACACTAGAATATGCTGCTAGTCACGAAGAAGTGCCGAGTAAAGGAGGCGTAGCATTATCTTCTCCTGCCACTGAACTACGAGAAAAACCACAAAAGGAGGAAAAATCTGGGCCAAGTTAAGGTGAAACGACTATAGTATTTTTTTCAACTGATGGAACTGGATCAATCCCATAAAAATACTAAGCCGTGTCCTTGAAATGTGATAATCCTTAGTTATGAGGCAGGAATGAGTCTCCTTGGTTACTAGTCGAACCGCCCCTCCAAGCTGACTACACCAGGCCATCAGTTGAACTGAAAAGAATGATTCTCCTTGGTTACTAGTCGAATCAACCCTCCAATCTGACTACACTTGGCCATCAACTTGGCCGAAAATGAGTTTGGGACGTTGTTAGGTTGGTACAAACGCACTATGGGGCCTACCTTCGCCGTATTCTCGTCGGTTAAGGAAGCTCCCTAACACCGTTTCCTAAGCGATTTATTTTGCTTAGTTATTTTATTACACCTTACTGTCCTCATTTGTATTACATAAATCCTTCCAATATCGCCATACTCTGCATAAACAAAGTACAAAAAGATAATACCCAACCATATCCAAAAAAATAAACCGCTAAGGAAGAGGTGTTACGGGTTTTCCTTAACCGACTAGAATACAAGCCCACGACCTCCGCTTACACAGTTTTAACAATACTACACTGGAAATCTTTCGAGGTATATTAAACACAACCTCAACCAGCCATATCCCCCAAAATAAATCGCTACGGAAGAGGTGTTAGGGAGCTTTCTTAACCGACTGCAGTAAGAGCCTAGAAGCGTGCCCAGACTTCCGTGCACCTGATCTCAAACTAACTCAGCGGGGGAGAGGGAACACGGGTGAGCTTTACTGATTACGAAACACTATCTTCTTATCTCTCCTTATCGCCAGGGGAGGAGGAGACGTGGAGGAACGAGATAGGAGGAGGGGTAGTTATAAAAAGACACTACCTATACTCTTTTCACTCTAACTTGGCCTTAAACTGTTATCTCTCCTCCCTCTTCAACGCTTAGCACTAGAATATGATGCTAGTCACGAAGTAGTGCAAAGGAAATGTCAAACAGCCGTAATATTGTCTTTTTCTGCCACTCAGCTACGTGACACTACCTATACTCTTTTCACTCTAGAATATGATGCTAGTCACGAAGAAGCGCAACGGAAATGTTATGCAGCCGTAATATTGTCTTTTTCTGCCACTGAGCTACGTGCAATATGCTGCCGATGGACGAAAATCTGGGCCAAGTTACGGTGAAAGTACTATAACAACTTTGTCTTTTTCAATGCCGTAAAGGAAGGCCACAAGCAAATCACCTCCACGTCGCCCTGTCCCCTGCCATTTCGCCGTCCTCCCCTCATCTTGCACCGCTCTCTCTCATATACCTCTCTACTCCATTAATCCATCTCATCCTCGGTCTCCCCTTCCTCCTCCACCTCCTTCATACTCTCCTAGTTAGTCTCTCACTCTCCAACCTATCCACATGGCCAGAAGGATACACAAATGTCCTTAACAGTTAGCCATTATCGCCTATCATTTCCTGTTACTGATATTCCTTCTGATTTGCCTGTGATGTATTAGGTGGGTGAATGAGTGAGATATTTACCAAGAAAGGCTACACACAATAACCCAGATTTAAGACAGTTTATAAATATCGGTGTGTGTGTGTGTGTGTGTGTGTGTGTGTGTGTGTGTGTGTGTGTGTGTGTGTGTGTGTGTGTGTGTGTGTGTGTTGTAGCGCACGGCTCGCACACGTAAAGGGTCGAGTGGGAAGGCTGACCGTCCCGCCTTATCTACGCTTATCGTCACGGGAGGAGAAGGAGGGCAGGGCCGAGATAGCAGGGGGGGGCTGTGGGGGTGAGGGGACTGGAGGAGGCTAGGGGGGAGGAGGAGGAAGGCTGTGGTCCAATAAACAATCAAGGGCAGATGACCAGGCCACATCCCCTTAGCGGCACTAAAAAAAAAAATAAATAAATAAATAATAATAATAATAATAATAATAATAATAATAATAAAATAACTTCGGGATCGAACCTACGCACTGCCGACACTCCCACCGAGGCGCTCACACTACTAGACCACCAGGCACCATCTGTAGAAGAAAGATAAACAGTGTAATTATAAAACACCCACACAGAAGTAGCAAATATTTATAAGATTTAGGTAAAGAAAAAAAAAGTTACATGGAAAATAAAAACATACACAGAAATATAAATGATAAAGGAGAATATAAATAAAGGACGCCCCCCCCAAAGAAAAAATCATTATCATTATCATTTTTATCATCATCATAACCCTACCCATTTTATCTGAAGAAAGAAAACGGGAAGACCACGATAATGGAAAGGGAATACGAAACTAAAGGAATATTGATGAGAGAGAGAGAGAGAGAGAGAGAGAGAGAGAGAGAGAGAGAAAGAGAAAGAGAGAGAGAGAGAGAATGGTAAGTGGGGTACGTAGTGTGGGGGGGGGGGAAACGTGAAAGACTAATCAACAATATACTGTAAACTCACCTGCAAAACACACAGCACGTCACTTTGCCACTGGGTGTACAAATAAATAGATAAACTGATAGACAGACAGAAGCAGGTAGATAGATAGATAGACAGATGGATAGATAAATATGATCGCTTACTTCAACAGGCCTACCATCAATGAAAACTGCCTCAAAATTTTATCTCCATATCTACCCAGTTCAAAAAAAAAAAAAAAAAAAAAAAAAAAAAAAAATCACAATATAACGAGGTAAGAAATTCTCTCTCTCTCTCTCTCTCTCTCTCTCTCTCTCTCTCTCTCTCTCTCTCTCTCTCTCTCTCCATTTAATATGTGGGGATCATACAATAGCTGAAGGCTGTGTGTGTGTGTGTGTGTGTGTGTGTGTGTGTGTGTGTGTGTGTGTGTGCGCTCCTCCTTGACGACAGTGCCTCATGATTCTTCACGTCTCTCTGTAATTAATACTACCTGTCATGATGGCTGTAATTTATTCCTTGCGGCGATCTCTCTCTCTCTCTCTCTCTCTCTCTCTCTCTCTCTCTCTCGGCCCAGGAAAAGGTAAACTATAGTAACCCACACCTACGCAGAAAATACCTCTTTCAACACTGCAGTCACACACACTTATAAACATTCTCTCTCTCTCTCCCTCTCTCTCTCTCTCTCCCTCTCTCTCTCTCTCTCTCTCTCTCCGTTGCTACCCAGGCCACTTCGTCTTCAGGTGGTTCGGCACGTAGAATCCGATCCTATCTGGGCCGAAATGGTCAGTCGCGCCGGATCCGGTTGCGAACTGAAGTGCATGACATCACTCGGATATCCGGAAAGACGGGGGCTCGAGTGACAGACGGCTTGAAAAACGTGAGAGAGAGAGAGAGAGAGAGAGAGAGAATCATACCCTATCAGTATCTTCTTCAACCTACCTATTCTTTCTTTTCCTCCCTTTTTCCCTTCCTCCTTCTCCCCACCCCTTCCCCTCCTCCCTCCCTCTGGTCTTTTCCCCCTCCCCATACCTCTCCCATCTTTTCCCTCCGTATTCTCCTCCTCCGCCTCTCTTTCTCCCCTCTCCCCATCCCTCACCTCCTCCCCCTTACCCACACAAACTCCCACACCACACACCAATCCTTCCTCCAGGCGAAGCAGGCAGAAGAATAACCAAGTCTATTCTCCCACGTATATAGGAAAACTTTACAGGATAGAGTGAAGGTAATTTATGCTGTACAGGTATTCAGAAAGGTGAAACATTAAATAAAATAAATAAAATCAGATAAATAGAGATCATTTTTATCATACTGAGACAGGGAGAGCAGTGAATATAGAGAGGGGGGGGGGAAGATGTCAGGGGGGTAAGAAATCCAGGGGGAAATGTCCAAGGGGGAATATGTACGGGTGGTGGGGGAGAACAGGTAAGGGAGGGTCTGTCGGGGGTGGGGGGGGAGTAAAGCTGCGTGGGGGGGGGGGAGGAAACATCTGAAGTGGGGTGGGAGGAAATGTACAAGGGGGGGTGGGGAATGTCCGGCCCCCATCTTACCTCTTACCTGCGAAACAGCTATTCTTTATCTTGCTTCTTATTATATTTTATTTCGGTTAACGTCAAGTAATTATACGTACTACCATAAGAAAGCACTAAATCTCACTATAATCGATGTGGCGAGAATAGAATAAAAAATCATGTTATTTCACCTCGCTACGGCCGATTATTTTCATTTCGTACAAACTCACCTGAGCAAAAAAAAAAAATTAAAAATACTCTATCACCTGGGCAAAAAAAATATAATCTAAGAATGTAATCTAATCTGACAAGGGCAAACTCACGTACCTTCAAATCGGCCACTTCTACGTTTTGGCGTAAAAGGAAGCTTAATATATCTCCAATTATATTTTTGGTAGTATAAGTAGACACTGCTTTTATAAGAGAAATATATCCACAATTATATTTTTGGTAGTATTAGTAGACCTCGCTTTTAAAAGAGAAAAATGTGTGGAAATAACTTTGCCATCACATCAAGTACCTGCTCAAGAATATTCCTCGATTTAGCCATGTATGAGAAAAAGAGAATATCGAAGACCGTCCATCCTTTAACAGTGTCTGAGATATTACTTATTATTTTCATTATTTACACCTAAAGTGAAGCATAATATTCATCACTAAGTACTTGATATTAATTTGCCAACTCTATTTTCACACACTATTTAAAAATCGATTTACACTGATACTAAGAAGCTGATCAGTGTCGATAGTTTCAACACCTTGCCCCAAATTCACGAAGTCCACCTCACAAGGAAATCTACGACCTGACCTCGCCTCTCATACTCCTTATCTACCTCCTCATGACCGCGGTGGGTGGGTGGGTGGGGGTGAGGGGTGTGGGTGGGGGGGTGAGGGTGGGGATAGGGGTGAGGGAGGGCCATCTTACCTACCCCTGGCCACTTCCCGCAGACTTGACAAGAACACCAGACGGAAAGCGACATTTTTACCTTCTAATTACGCGCGAGGTCAACGCGAGGGGCGTATTCTAAGTGGCGTAAAAAGCGTAGCGCCTCTTCTTTAGCGACTTATTTTTTTTCTCTCTCTCTAGGTTTTTCGGTAATGCACAGAATAAATCGCTCACAAATATTTGCTCAGAAACTGCCTATGACACTTAACGATGGTCCTACGTGACACTGGAGGCTTTCGTGACACCTCCTGCTCAGCGACTTCGTGTGTGTGTGTGTGTGTGTGTGTGTGTGTGTGTGTGTGTGTGTGTGTGTGAGAGAGAGAGAGAGAGAGAGAGAGAGAGAGAGAGAGAGAGAGAGAGAGATAGAGAAATGTAAACCACGGCAACCGCGTAACTTAAGAACTGTTCAACCATTGTTCAAATATTACTACATGAACACCCTGATACAAGAGATCATGTGTGCCTGCATATCTATCTACCTATCTATCTATCTATATCCGCAGAGAAACAGATACCAACACATTAGGTACACATAGACTGGCGTATATATATAAGAGGTAAACAGACATAATATATAGAGAGGCAAAATTTTAATCCTGTCACTGTCCATCTGCAAATACGGTGTTCACCAAAAGTACAAAATTATATATATACAGAGAGAGAGAGAGAGAGAGAGAGAGAGAGAGAGAGAGAAGTATTCAGATCGCATTTTTACAAGGAGAAACTGTTACAAGGACTTTTTTTTTTTTCTCACTATTAAAAAGATCCCCAATCCCCTTCATTTTTGTTGATGGCCAGGTGTAGTCAGACTGGAGGAGGGTTTTGTCTTGTAACCAGGGAGACCCATTCCTACCTCCTACCTCGTCAAATTTCATGCCATCAGGCCTTATTCAAGGTGTGCCAGTGGACCGGTTCCGTCAGATGAAAACAGTGGCGGGTACAGAGGTGGTGTGTGGAGGGGGGGGACTCAGCCTGCGACTACCACATGTTTCCTGTTCCGTCATGGAAATTCACCTTCCCCCCTCTCTCTCGTCCCCCCCTCCACCACACCAGCTGGCTTGCTCCCACACAGGACGCTGGACTCTCTCACTCTCTCTCTCTCTCTCTTTCACACACACACACACACACACACACACACACACACACACACACACACACACAACACGTTACTAATGCACAGGCCAACCCAAGAAGACCCCACCTATCACTACAACACACCTGCCCTTGAGGAACACAGCAAGCCAATCAATCCATACATACATAAACATACACGAGCACACATACGAACTACATCTGTCCACGCACACAGAGTACATCGTCAAAACACACCGATTAAAACGTACATACAAACATCGGTTACATACTAGTACGTACATACATATACATACATGAGCATTAATACACACATAACCTCCATCACAACATACCTACACAGAAAGGAGCAATGCACACTGATCGATACATACATACATGCGTACACAAAGAATACTGTAGACCACAACCACCATCACAAAACACCCGCACATGAAGAACAGTGCATATTAATCGATACGCACACACACGTGGCCTACACACACACACACACACACACACACACACACACACACAACCTACTGTACCCTATCTTACATACAGACATACATACAGAGAATCAGGACGAGATTACAATACCTGACAGATGAAGTAGAGGGGAGGGTAAATATATCACGGAGGGGAGGGTGGGGGAAGGGGAAGGAAGAGGGGATGGGGGTAGAGAGAGGAGGGGAGAGGGAACAGAGACAAGAAGGAAGGAGTGAGAGGAGACACAAGAGGGGGGAAGGAGGAAGGTGAGGGGTGAGGGGAGTGACAGGGGAGGAGGAAGGAGAGGGAACAGGGGGAGGATGAGGTGGGGGAAATGGGGAGTCGTGGTGGGGTAGGGAGAAACAAGAGGGAGGGAGTGAGGGAAGAGACAAGAAAAGAGGGGAGGGGAGGGGAGGGGTCAGAAGGCAAGTACGGTATGATCAGATAAAGTCCCCCTTCCCCTAATGACTTACACCTGCCGCTGCCTCACCTGGCCGGAACACAAGCACTCCAAACCTTCCTGTTTCCCTACTTATCTGTCTGCCTGCCTTCCTGTCTGTCTGTCTGTTTGCGTGCCATCCTACTTTCCTACCTACCTACTTATCTACCTGCCTGTCTGTCTGTTTGCCTGCCTACCTACTAGCTTACCTGCCTGCCTGTCTAACGCAATAACAAGGTGATCTTCAGTCCTCCATGTACGATGCCGAGAGGAAACGTCCATATATACCCATAAAATCGATGGCTTGAAACTGAGTGCTGATGCTGTTCATTTAATCAATAGGAACAACGTGAATGAACAGATCCTGAATTTGGCTCTCTGTTATTTTGTTTTTATTTTTCCTTGGGGGGAACAATCTTGCGGGTTTATGGCCTTTGGTTCCTTCTTCCTTGCATTAAAAAAATAAAATAAAATAAAATAAGTTAAGGGAGAAGATTTACAAGTTTATAAATATTTGGTGAACTTTACCTGCAAATTTTTCTTCAGTGTATTTGTTATGTTTGAGGTCCGTATTCTCGTCAGTTACGGAAGCTCCCTAACACCTTTTCCTTAGCGATTTATTTCTCGATACGGCTAGTTAATATCAATCTTTATGTAATTTATGCTGAGTCCATATTGTCGTCTGTTAAGAAAGCACCCTAGCACCTCTCCTTAGCGATTTATTTCTGGCTAAGGCTGGTTCGTATCAATCTTCATGTAATTTATGCTCAATACGATGGTACATGAATGAATGGATGGCAAAGAAGAGGACAGAAAGGAGTAATACGCAAAATAAATCGCTTAGGAGGAGGTGTTACTGAGCTTCCTTAAACCGACGTGATGCATTATATCTATTGCTGTTTATTTATTTATTTGTAGCTGTTCAGGTGTAATACGCAGAATTAATCGCTAAGGAAGAGGTGCTACGGAAAGTCTAAAGTCACCTGAAATACGAGCCCATGCCTGCTTGTCTGCTTAACACTGCTGGTCTGCCTAACACTGGGTCTGCTTCGTTGTGTTTGCCTGACAGTTAGCATTCCTTAAGCAGAGTTTACCTACACAACCCCAATACTTCCTTCACCTTACGCCTACCCTGGTGCCCACTCAGTCTTACACACATACCAGTCTCTCCCTTGCTTCACACACACACACACACACACACACACACACACACACACACACACACACACACTTGTCTCATACACATCTCTGCCTATCCCCTGCCTTACACATATACCTGTTTCTCCCTTACCTTACACACACATCCCTGCCTCTCCCCTACCTCACACACATCCCTGACTCTCCCCTACCTCACACACATCCCTGACTCTCCCCTACCTCACACACACACACACACACACACACACACACACACACACACACACACACACACACACACACCTTTCCTCCCCAACACCCCTGCCTCCCCCACAACCCTGCATCTCCCCAGCCTCAAACACATCCCTGTCTATCCATCCTTCTCAATTACACCCCTATTTCCACTCGACAAGGTTAATCATCTTGAGAAATACTTCAGTAATTCAAGCACCTCGTTCCAAAGAGCTTCGTCCCTCCAGTGAACGTAATACACTAATACAGGTACATAAGCCTTTGAAATCTCTTATCTGGGCTTAATTAAATCACCTGTAATTAGCAAGGTCATTAATATACCTGGCGAGTATGTTTAATTAACCCAAATGGCATACCTGTCTCCCCCCCCCGCCCCACCCTGTCCTTACAGCCTTCCTTTTTTTCCCTTGTATCTTCTCCTTTATTTGTGTGTGTGTGTGTGTGTGTGTGTGTGTGTGCTTATAAACACACACACACAGGTAGTGACCTAATTAGCCAGCATCACAGGTGTTCATATGCCCGCATTTCTTACACACACACACACACACACACACACACACACACACACACACACACACACACAGCAAAAGAAAGGCACCAGCATACACACAAATACCTTGACACATTCATATATACACAAGGCATACGTGCAACTAATAACCAACAGGCCATAGCTGGAGGACACACACACACACACACACACACACACACACACACACACACACATACAGGATAAACGCAGATAAGAAGTAGATAATGTGGATATGCAGAGAGAACAGAACCGTGTATTATTTATGAGAGAGAGAGAGAGAGAGAGAGAGAGAGAGAGAGAGAGAGAGAGAGAGAGAGAGAGAGAGACCCCCTACAGCGACATCAATCTTATCAACACCACACACACATTACCATCACAATCTAAGACCTTTCGTCAAGTCTGTCGCCTTCTTATTCTTTTTCTTGCCAAATCTTATCACTCACGCAAGGAAGGGCGTACTGTAGTGGATGGGTTAATTTACGCGTCTGTCTATCTATCTATCTATTTATTTATCTATCTATCTATCTACTGCCGGACGCCTTAATCCTGAAAGGAGTGCCCAGATACATATCGCCTCCATGTCGCCCTGTCCCTCGCCATTTCCCTGCCCTTCCCCCAGCTCACACACTCCCCTCTCTCTCATATACCTCTCCACTGCATCCCACTACCTCATCCTCGGTCTCCCCCTCCCTCTCCCCCCTCCACCTCTAATTCCTAAAAATCTCGTTAATCAGTGTAGTGTAACATCGTCAAAAGGTATAAAAATAAAAAATAATAAAAAAAATAAGTCTCGCAGTAAAGAGGTCAACACAGCCTTGCCCTAGTAAAGAAGAGGGAGGACTGCCATGAATATCAATCTATCATGAATATCTATCTATCACCTACATCTATCTTCTATCCATCCATCTATCCACCTATGTATCTATCTATCCATCTATCTATCTGTCTATCTACTTACCTATCTACCTATCTATCCACCTATCTCTCTACCTAGGCTATCTATCTATCTATCTATCAATCTATCTATCCATAATTTGCAACGGACGATTTTATTCAGCTCAAACACTGATGAAAAAATTAAACCACTTCACTACGATGACCATTTTCTTTACTGCTCTTTCTTATGCGGGAAAGAAGGAACCCAAGGCCAGAAGTCAGCAAGAAAAAAAAAAATCAAGATCCGTTCATTAGAGATGCCTCGACACACACTCCGTTTAAAAGCCTGGAGGTCATAGGCAGGGGGAAATTCGGACAGAGGAAGACTATTAAATTCAGATGGGTGTGTGTGTGTGTATGAGAGAGAGAGAGAGAGAGAGAGAGAGA
This sequence comes from Coenobita brevimanus, assembly GCF_032717465.1. Lineage (NCBI taxonomy): Eukaryota > Metazoa > Arthropoda > Malacostraca > Decapoda > Coenobitidae > Coenobita > Coenobita brevimanus. The sequence continues at coordinate 46,268,954 of NC_136961.1, forward strand.
GAGAGAGAGAGAGAGAGAGAATCAATATGCAACACGTCCTGGGGGTGAAGGGGTCAGGCTCTGCAGGCGCGCTCAAATGCAACAAACTGATTCAATTGCAAGACCCCGCATCCTCATGCTTATCTGCAGCTCATCCTTAAGTGGTGTGAGGAGGAAGTGTGTGTGTGTGTGTGTGTGTGTGTGTGTGTGTGTGTGTGTGTGTGTGTGTGTGTGTGTGTGTGTGTGTGTGTGTGTGTGTGTCTGTCTGTCTGTACTTTCACCCTGACCCCTCACCCTCACTCTACCCTCACCCTCACTCTCAACTCTACCTCACTTTATCCCTCCCGTCACAAAACAAAAAAATTATCGTGTATGTTAATGATACTTATGCAGCCAAGACACATAATATGTCTTCACACCTCACAGTTCTCGATCTTTTGGTCTACTCACTTCATCTTCCTGACACACACACACACACACACACACACACACACACACACACAGCCTCACCTCCTCCACACTCTTGCATACCTGTCACCTCTCCCTACCAATTAAGTTTAAAAGGCTTCATTCATTACCCCATCACTCCCCTTGTCTCATTTCATCAACTCTCACTCACTCACCCAACCTCACCATCACAACTCCCTCCTCCACTCTCATTCTCCCTCACCCCTTACCTCCACCCTCATCCCCCACCCATTTCCTAATCTCACCCTCCCTTACTCTTTCATCCTTCCTCACCGTTCTTAGCCATCCCTTATTCCTTACCCTCACCCTATCACATCCCTTTTCTCACCCCCTCACATTCCCTCTCTTACTCCCTCACCCTCACTCAATCACAGCCCCTCTCTCACTCCCTCACCCTCACTCTACATCCCCTCCCCTCCCTCACTCCCTCACAGTCCCTCTCGCACTCTCACCCTCACCTACTCCTCATTTTCTCACCGTCCCTCACTCTTCCATACTTCTCCCTTCCTCCCTCACCTTCACCCCCACCCCCCCACCGGAACTCCACCTATCCACCTGTCACCCTCAACCCCACCCCCACCGGAACTCCACCTATCCACCTGTCACCCTCAACCCCACCCTCACACCCCCACACCATCCCCAACTATGCACCTGTCACCCTCAACCCCCCCACCCCCACACACACACCCTAACCCTACCTATCCACCTGTCACCCTAAACCCCACCCCCACACCACCCCCACCTATCCACCTGTTTGACACCCCCAAAGGCAACAACCCTGACATACACTCAGACATTCAACACGTCGTAAAAATCACACACACACACACACACACACACACACACACACACACACACACACACACATACACACACGCAAAACCTCAAACACCCCCAAAACAAAGGGTCATATACTGAAAGACTCAGAACAAATATTTTCCACGAAGACGTAAACACAGAAGATATTACCTACAAGAATACACACACAGTCATGTTGTATAATTCCACTGTATAATCCATCTGCTGTAGCCGTGATGTATTTTGTTGTTGTATGGAGATAAAAATTCGGAGACAACGACTCTGATGTATAACCGAATCCCTTCCGACAGTGGACGTAATTCTGGCATTTTCCGGATTTATTTCTGAAGACTTTATTTAGCTTGAGTTTGACTTTACTTGTTAGAGGGGTTGGATGCAGTCTTAATAAACCCCTTCAGTACGAGAAACCCTTTTTAATATCGTGTGAAATTACCACAGAAAAAATAAATAATAATGAAATAAATAATAAAAATAAAGACGTAACTAGACTGAAGAAGTGACGCTCAAGAAAGTGTCTATGAATTAGGTATCCGCTAACGCTTGACTGATTTTCCCTTATATATAAACAGTACAGGTGTGTTACAGGTGTTCAGGTGTTCGTGTACAGGTGGGAGGGTTGTGGTAGGATGGTGGTAGTGGTGGGTGATGACAGTGGTGGTGGTAGTTGTGATGGGGGTGGTAAGGATGGTGGTGGTGGTGGCGATAGGTGGTGGTGGTGGTGGTAAGGGTTGGTGGTGACAGTGGTGGTGGTAGGGATGGTGGTAGTTGTGGTAGTGGTAGTGTGACATTTGCACTAAGCGGCATTGGTAGGGTCGATGCTGGTAGGAATGGTGGTTGTAAAGATACCCGTAGTCGTAGGAGAGGTGGTAGTGGTGGTAGGGATGGTGGTAGGCAGTGCTAACCATCTTATTATCTACAAGCTAATCTCTAGTCAAAATTAGGTGAAGGATACTAGAAGTGGTCAATGTCTATAAGCTTCCCCACCCCTCCACACACACACACACAGACACACACACACACACACACACACACACGCACGCACACACAAACACTGTCTCTCTCTCAAAGGTCCCCTCCACACACACACACACACACACACACACACACACACACACACACACACACACACACACCCTAAGAACCCTTTCAGCCCGAGTATGTCCTCTACCACCTACCCTTCTCGCTACCGCACAATTCTACTCAATGAATGACGTCAAACAGTAAAGCGGATTAACGAGGACTAAAGTTAATCCCTCAGTTCCTAAAGTCTCCCCTAAACTTAAGAAAATCGTCTGGAGATAAAGAAAATCGTCTGAAGAGAGTAAGAACATCGTCTGGAGATAGTAAGAAAATCGTCTGGATAGTAAGAAAGTTGTCTGGAAGAAAATCGTCTAGATAGTAAGAAAATTGTCTGGAGATAGTAAGAAAATTGTCTGGAGATAGTAAGAAAATTGTCTGGAGATAGTAAGAAAACTGTCTGGAGATAGAAAATTGTCTGGAGATAGTAAGAAAATTGTCTGGAGAGTAAGAAAATCGTCTGGACATAGTAAGAAAATCGTCTGGAGAGAAAGACTAAAGAAGAAATAATGTCCTCCGGCTGAAGGTTGCTCCCGTTCTTGCAATCATCGCAACACAATACACCCTGTCCTGCAACACCGACCGTGATGAGTACGTGAAGGGCAAGACATCCAGCCCTTTACTCCTTTATTGTGCGACCAACAAAGGGCAAGCACTATTACCCAACCACGTACAAAGGACAAGCATCATTACCCAACCACGTACTGTCACCGGCAAGAGTACACTGACAATACACCCTGCCAAAATTGTCCGGTCTTCCTTATTTTTCGCACTCGTTCCTTCTCATACCCTTTCGTGTGTTCATCTTGCCATCACGGGACACATTCCATCTATCAACCTATCTATCTATCACCCTCTCTATCTCTCTATCTTTTATTAAACCCCCAAAGAGGTGGATAAAGACCAAGCACCCTCACGTCGCCCTGTCCTATGCCATCACGCTGCCCTTCCTCCAACACCACCCTCATTCGTATACAGCACGGCACTTCTCTAGGCCTTGATATCCAGTGCTCCTCCACCCCTTCCCTCCACCCCATCCTTGGCCTCCCCCCCCTCCACTCACACAGCCTACTCTCCTAGTCAGTCTCTCATTCTCTATTCTCTCCACATGACCAAACCACCTCAGAGTAATTTTTTTTTTGGCAGTTCACCCTTTCCACCCGATGACGTCTTTTTACAGCTTATTCTTGCCACCCTAGACGATTTTATTCAACTGAAAAAAAAATTTGTCGTACTAAAGAGGTTAATGAAGGCTGTACCTATCTAACCTCTTCAGCTCGAAATGCCTTTAAAAATAAAAATAATAATAATAATACCTGTAATTAATAATAATAATAATAATAATAATAATAACAGTAATAGTAATAATAATAGCAACAATGCGGTACTAATAATTGGGTAATAATAATCATAAACAACAATAATAATAATAATAATAATAATAATAATAATAATAATAATAATAATAAAATCCCCTGGTAACAGCAAGAACAAACTAAAAAGAATCCTCGTAGTGAAGGGGTTAATAACGCATAAGGGCCCAAAATCTTACAAAAAAATATCACCACGGAAGTAAAAAAAAAAAAAAAAACGATAAACTGCACCGACCTTTAATAATGAGGTTTCACAATTCTTCACAATTCTTCACAATATATCGATCTACGCCATTCATTTCTTTCCAGCTTCCATAATTTCGGTTTTACATTTTTTCACAATATATCGACCAATTTCACCCATCTTACCCACCTTCCCTGATCGTTCACGGCATCTCAAAGTTACGGTCATGTTCAACTTTCACTGCTGTCTCTGTGCCTCGTTCCCTGCGGGCTTCATTCTCACCTGAGTAATTGTGGGGTCAATCGGGGTTATTATTTCCACTGCGGCAAATATCGTAACTTTAATCAGGACTTAGATTTTGTGTGATTCGTGTAAGATAGAGAAAAAATAATGTATAACACAAGCAGAAACATTATTATCCCTGACAATATCACCACCATCACTGTCAATATCATCATCATCATCACCACCCCCATCATCATCATCACTCATCATCTACAAAGGCTGACCTACCGAAGCCTAAATACTACTACTACTACAACTACTACTACTACTACACTAATAATCATCATCACTCATCATCTACAAAGACTGACCTACCGAAACCTAAATAATAATAATAATAATAATAATAACCGTTCCTTCCTCTAGCCTCCTACACCTGGGCATATACCAACTTTCCCACCTCTTCAACCTACACAAATTACTACATAAAATACACAAAATACCTGACATTAAACTTCATACACAATGTCCACAACCATCATAGTCAATTTCCCTCCCACTACTAGAAACTCTGCAATATGGAAATCAGATTCTTTGCAATACTGAAATCAGAAAGGCACATGTTGGACAGTAGTAGTCAATAGTGAGTGTTGGTTTCAGGAGTAACTATAAATACCGTACCCCAGCAAAATACCGTAAAGCAATACCACACACACACACACACACACACACATACACAAACCCATCTTGTCACCACAGCAACAAAGAATAGGTTTAACGTCGAAAACACGGGTCTTATTGAGTAACCTGTCATTCAACCCCTTTAGGCCGTGTGTGTGTGTGTGTGTGTGTGTGTGTGTGTGTGTGTGTGTGTGTGTGTGTGTGTGTGTGTGTGTGTGTGTGTGTGAGAGAGAGAGAGAGAGAGAGAGAGAGTGCGTATACCCGTGAGTCTACGTGTACCGGTATGTACCGGTACATGTCAGCAGCCTGTGTGTGTGTGTGTGTGTCAGGTACCTCCCGTCACTACCTTCCGAGACAATCATGGTCCGTTGTAAGTGGCTGGATCCTCGAAATTCCTTGAACAGTACAAAACAAGACTGCTACTACTACTACTATAATTACCACACACAAACACACACACACGTACCCAGTCGAAACGAGCATGGCATACCCCAACACAATAATCATAAATCCTTCATAAACAAGGGGCACAGCCAAATATATACATAGCCTACGTGATGAGAGAGAGAGAGAGAGAGAGAGAGAGAGAGAGAGAGAGAGAGAGAGAGAGAGAGAGAGAGAGAGAGAGAAACCATCAACGAGAAATTGACGAGTGTGTCCGTAATTCAATAACCAACAGAATAAAAATAAATGACAAATAACATATAATTAAAACAGCAATAACTTCAGAACATTTACCTGCTTTTCCTTTTCTATATAAACTTTCACCTCTACGTACTACTATTTACAAATGGATTTCCTTTTAAACAACTAACTTCACAATATCTACTTTTCCTATCATATTTATTTTCAACGAAACGCACTGCTACACTGAAACGGTGAATTGCATACACCCAGCCTCAAAATATGTATGCTTTCTTGGACAGTATATATTGAGACGGTTAATCGCATACATCCTCCCTCAAAATACCTACACTATCTTCAACAGTATACTAACTTTCTTTTCAACATTCGGGTATACTCAGACAGCTAATTCCTAACACAAAACTAACTCCTATATATCCACGGCACTTTTCCCTCTACGTTAACTTCCCATCTCTGCGTTACTTTCCATGTTAATTTTCCAACGTACGTGCGTGTATATGCAAATGGCCAATCCCCTGCACTAAGGCAAAGGTGAACCAACTCATTAGTCATACGTATCATACTCATTAACCTCATTAAAGAGTATGATGACATGAACGTAACATTCTTTTTTCTTGGAGGGAACAGTTTTAGGGCTCCTGGCCTTTGGTTCCTTCCTCCTTGCACAGAAAATACTAGAAACGGATAATTTTTACGTACCGGTAAATGTTTAAAATCATGTTTTATGAAATCTTAATGGTACTGTTTAAAAAGACTGATGTGTGTGTGTGTGTGTGTGTGTGTGTGTGTGTGTGTGTGTGTGTGTGTGTGTGTGTGTGTGTGTGTGAGCGTCTTGCATTCCAAAACTGGGACGAAGGATTTTGAAATGCTCAGGAGGCAGAATCCCAAACCTATAATCAACGTCCTACCGCAAGTAAGATTTATTTTTCCAGGAAAGACGAGAGAGTGCGGAAACTTCCACTATTTCCTGTTCTTCCTATAGTAATAATAATAATAATAATAATAATAATAATAATAATACAGTAACATGAAAAAAGTACGATTGCAGAGGGATTGAGAGAGAAAATACATCATCGGACTGAATGGGTTAAGAATTCGTCCCGTGTACTCCAGCTGACGTCATGATATAGTAACTACATTATTTTATAAAGTAACTGCATTATTTTATACAGTAACTGCAATATTTGTCACTGTCACTCACTTCGGTAAAATAAATTGCGATCACCTTGAATTAGTAGACTCACCTGGTTTACTCACCTGAATTAATAAACATATCGAGAGGTAGAGGGAAACATCGTTCAAGACCAGTTTCTCCAACCCAATGGGGAGAACACACACACACACACACACACACACACACACACACACACACACACACACACACACACACAATACTGGTCTAATCACGCCTATAAATATCCCCCTCACTGATATACAAGGGAGCATGGAATTAGTCAAATACTGCTCAGGTCAAGCTCATTAACCTTGTGGGAATGTATAATTTGTTGGGTGTAAGACGAGATAATAAGCTCCCAGGTGTTTGAGAGGAACGCCTTCGCTCGGTGGCTTATCCAAACACCTCTCAACTCCCTCCCTATCCCTGGAAAGTGGGATTGTGGACAACCGGAGATGGGCAATTTCAGCCTGCAGTTCGGCTTCATATTTTAGATAAACCTTTGGCTGCTACTATTATTACTATCACTACTATTACTACTACCACTACTACTACCACCACCACCACCACTACTACCACCACCACACAAACTTGCCACCTATCATAAACACGAATTAATTTTGCACTCTATTTACTGACGTATGAACCACGGTATGCCAAACACTGACACTGTTTTCAAGCCCATGGGGACCTAAGATGGTTATTCCCCGTACGATGCAAGAACCTTTCCAGATGTCACAAAAACTTACAAAATCACAAAAATGGGCTGCAAATGCACTTACTTCTGTTTAAGGTGACTGTAGGGCATTTCCCGGGTGCCACAGTCAGCTGGGTGCCGGCAGCGTGGCAACTGAGGTGACAACAAACGTTTCCCGGGGGTAAACAAACCGAGCTGGCCAAAGTGAGGTGTCGGCATCACTACACATTTCGCCACCCCAGCAGACTTTCTTCCCCTTTTTACTGGCAGTACTCTTGCAATACTGCCACTAGCTATTCCCCGGTACTCAGGGAAAGGAGATTATAAACTACTACACGCACACGAGTAACTTAAACATCGGTAACTAGGAGATAAACAGACGAGAGACGTATCAGCATCACCACACATCGCCACTTCCAAAACTTTACACTGCCGAAACTACTGCATATACCACCACTAGCCAATCCCCGGTACACGAATAAATTAGATAACACACTCCTAAACGCGCACATGTAACTCAAATACCGCTAGAGGTAACAGAACGAACGCAGCTTTGAAGAATAACAACGTACTACCCACGCATACACGTGCGCAAATGCCGTCTAGCGCACAACTGAAGTGACGTTCTCGGTTCTCGCTCATGCTGCCGAGTACTACTGGCCAGATGCGCGAGAATTTAATAGATTAACTGTACTTTTCCGTCTCCAGTACGTACCCGACAGCCTTCTAGATTATTCCGAGAACGCCAAATGCCTATATCGGTGACATGATATTATTTTAGTTCCATCTGAAGGTATCTCTTGCCACGCTTTGTTGTCCCTAAGCGAAGACTGTACACTTATCATTCAGAGCACCTGCTGAGGAGTATGTGAAACCGACGGAATCATGTGACAAGACCATTATGCACGCTTGGTAGGCAACAAAAGACTGCCTGACCATGTGTTACAATACCTCGTTCAAGCATATTATAACAGAAATATGTGGAAATGCAGGCCATGTCTTTAAGGTTCGGCGTATGTGTGGTAACAGAGATTGGCAGTGCTATTATCTCATTAGGTTTGCAGCCAAGGTCAGCCTACGTATTCACAAAGCTGATCTTGCCGTGATTTTTTTTCGGTGACTTAGACTGCTTTGTCGTACGTTTGGAAGGCAAACTGTCGTACACCGTCGTCAGTCGCTCAAGAACTTCGTAACACCTTTTCCCGAGCGATTTATTTTGCACATCATACCTCGATATTTCTCCGCTTTTCTGGTGTTGCTAAATCATTATTAGAACAACAAATAGCCTACGAGACGATGCTAAAGCGTAATATGCAAAACAAATCGCTGAAGAAAAGTTGTTAGGAAGGCCTTCCGTGTCGCGTAGTAGAATCCTGTCCACCCTTGTCTGCTCAGTGGAAAATTACCGTATTAACCCCTTCAATCCGATGACGAGTTTCTGCATATTCTAACTGCTCCGGACGATTAAGTTAGGAGAGACATTACAGGGATTCTAGGGCCTAACCTTGTCTAACCCCGTCTCTAGTAAGGGGTTTTTCTGAGTGGAGTGTAAACCGTCAAAATACACACGGAAATATACGTCCTTTTATAAACTGCAACCAGACGATTTTTTCAGAAGGTTGGGAGACTTTTTTTGGGGAACTGGAGGGGTTATTTACAAACTTCATAAACCCCTTCACTACTATCAAACCTGTGTTGAATAAAATCGTCTGGACAGGAAGAATAGTGAAGTAATTTATTCTTGCTATCTCCAGACGATTTTGAGGTGGAAGGAGTTACATACACCCTTTATCATCAGCATCAGTCATCATCATCATCAATCATCACCTTTTTCTTCTTCATCATCATAATCATCAACATCATCAGTCATCATCACCTTTTTCGTCTCCTTCATTATCACAATCATCATCATCAATCATCACTATCATCATCATCTATTTCTTCTCCATCATTATTATCAATCTCATCATCATCATCAATCATCATCACCTTTTTGACACTGAACAGTGGGAAAACCTGGACCAATTTAGCGTAAAAAGAAGCATTGTGTTACCTGGAATAAAATTAAAGGTATTTCGTGGGAGTGAAGTGGTTAACCTGGTTCACCACAGCACCCACCTGGTCTGGGATTTCCCCGCTCTGCCACCCTGCCTCATCCTACCTTCTGCCTGCCTCCTCCTACCCGCCTCACTACCTCCTACCTGCGTGTCTCCTGCCTCACCTACCTTCTGCCTGCCTGTCTCCTGCCTCACCCTGCCCCACTGTCTGTCTACCTGCATCTGGCTAACCCTACCTGCCGCCATCCTTCGCCCCTCCTGCCTCACTCTACCTCCCACCTGCCTGTCTACCTGCATCTGCCTAACCCTACCTGCCGACGTCCTACTTCATCCCTCCTGCCTCATCCTACCTCACTGTCTGCCTATTTCCAACCTTCGTCCCTGCATAATAATAATAATAACAATAATAATAATAATAATAATAATAATAACAATAATAATAAAAGGCTGCAAACCGGGAATAGGCTATTACGTCCTGGAAAATATAAAAAGAAAATCAATTCGTTCATTAAGAGATGCATGACAACAATGAATAAATGACTGGAGGTCATTGACAGGGGGAAATATGAAGGTCAGAGTATCGGTCAATCTTTCATAACGGAATTGGAGAGAAAAGGAGAGAATATGCTGTTAGACGGGTGCTCGCCATAACAGAAGAGGGATATAAGTATGCATTTCAGAAGAGCAGGATATAGAGAAACAGGGAGCGTAAAGGGAGAGGGATGCAACACTGCGGCGAAGAGATGTCGAAGGAAAACAGTATGAGGAGCGGAGCTGATAAAACGAAAAGACTTTGACTCCACCCTGTATAGAAGAGCTGTAGGAAGTGAGCTTACCCACACAATACCCGTACTCACGCTAACACACACAGCTCTACCGATGATGGGAGCTTGGAAAACTTACTGGTGCATTAAAGACAGAGAAAGTATTGGAAGAAGTACTGCTTTGAAAGTTCCTTGGTGATCTTACCGTAATGCAACAGGATGAGGAAAAGAGAAAACGTGTGTGTGTGTGTGTGTGTGTGTGTGTGTGTGTGTGTGTGTGTGTGAGAGAGAGAGAGAGAGAGAGAGAGAGTGCTGTTTTTGCTGACCAACGATAATACTCCTGAATCAGCGAAACTCACATCACTCAAAAACTCTCTCGCTCTCTCTCTCACACACACACACACACACACACACACACACACACGGGTCCTTGGAGTGCTAGCTACCGGATATGCGTTCACGGTGTGTGTGTGTGTGTGTGTGTGTGTGTGTGTGTGTGTGTGTGTGTGTGTGTGTGTGTGTGTGTGTGTGTGTGAGTCAGCAGAGTAATGCAGAGCAGCTGTGCAGGGCGGGATAAAGTATATATAAAAGAATAAATAATAAGAAATACAAACACATAGCAGATTTAACGTTCCCAAAATTTATCTAATGGCATTGTACTTATTATTATTATTATTATTATCATCATTATTATTTCTATTATTGTTGTTATTATTATTGTTATTTTAAATTCTGAGAAGCAGGATAGTATTATTTTCGGCAACTCGCCCTATACCGTTGCATGAGATTCTGCCTGTGTGTGTGTGTGTGTGTGTGTGTGTGTGTGTGTGTGTGTGTGTGTGTGTGTGTGTGTGTGTGTGTGTGTGTGGTCACCCTGCAGGTCTTTCACTATATACAATCTTCTAACCATGATTTTTAGGGGGGTCAGCCCTTTGCAAAATAAAAATGATAGAAAATAGGGGAAGAAGGGTAGATCTCGCTTTGATAACTTAGTACATGATCTAGAACGGGCTCTCCGCTAACTACTACTACTACTACTACTACTACTACTATTACTACAGTGACTAAGTACATCCTGATATCACCCCTTCACATATACCACAATTACAATCTCGAGGCTCTTACATCGGGATTCTTAGCGTCTCTTATAATGCTGTAATATTGTTTTTGTAAGTCTTTCAAATTGGTGTGTATTTATCAGGACTGGGTGTGCAGTTGCCATGTTTTCTACCTATACACGGGAAGAAACTGTACATCTGCTTTATTATTATTATTATTATTATTATTATTATTATTATTATTATTATTTCCATATTTCACTGGGTACGCTGCTTAATAACTCGACGTTTGTGATTCATTTTTTGTTTCCGGATCCTGCCTCCTCCTTGAGGTGGGAATTAGTGTTGCGATGATGATGATGATGATGATGATGACGAAAATGAAAATAATAATGATAATGATGACAAGAAAATAAAAATGATAATGATGACAATAAAAATAATGATGATGATGATGATGATGGTGATGAAGATGACAGCCCCCCCCCCCCAAAAAAAAAAAATGGCCTTCAACTTTTGGGCCGCCAGGTACATTTCGGCGCCCCTCCTTGCTGCTGGCGCTGAGTACACAAAAGGTTGCGTGTTTGGAGGGTTCGGTTCCCGGCCTTGCTCGACACTTCCTTAACTTTCACACCTTTGGGGACGTGGCGAAATGTGGGGGTCACGAAACGATGATGATTTCCGGGTCTACTACTACTACTGCTATTACTACTACACTATTGCTGCTGCTGCTGCTGCTACTACTAATACTGCTACTACAACTACAACTGCTACTACTACACTACTACTACTACTGCTGCTGCTGCTGCTGCTACTACTACTACTACAACTATTATTATTATTATTATTATTAATATTATTATTATCATCACCATCATCATCATCAAAAGCGTCTCAAGAAGAACCAAGTTCTTAAGACTGATAATTTCTCTGCCACTACGCTGAGACAAAATACAAGACTTATCCCCACCATGTGAGAGTTCAAAATATCAGTATTAACACTCCCAGGCGCAACGTTCCCTATTCCTTCACTATACTACTATTTACCGTGTACTGTTTCTCATCTACCCTCCTCCTAAGCCCCCCCATGATTCTCTCTCTCTCTCTCTCTCTCTCACCACACCACTCCGCTACACCACCCCACCGCATGCGTGCTAAAAATAGAATACGTAGTGTGTGTGTGTGTGTGTGTGTGTGTGTGTGTTATTTTATTCATATTTTCTTTGCAAGCTTCCTTTCTTCTTCGTTGTTTTTATTTTTCACTTGATTTCTTATTTCTTCGTTCCTTCCGTTCTCTACTTTGAACGAAAAATACCTCCTACCCTTTCCCCCCCTGTTTTTCTCTCCCTTCTCCCTTTTCCTTAAATATACACTCCCTATTTTCACTTCCTTCCTGATTCCCTCTTGTACGCGGAATGGGAGCTGTCGTTACGTCTTTTCCTTAGCGAATTATTTTGGATACTTACACCTTACGCCTCTAAATATTACACCTCCTTATTCTCTTTGATGTTATTGATGCATGCAATGTTGATATTAAAAAGGTATAAATAATACAGGTGTTAAGGTGCAATGTGCAAAATCAATCAATCTGGAAAAGGTGTTACGAGGCCTACCATCTCACTGAAAATACGTCTCTCTCTCTCTCTCTCTTACAGCACCTCCTCCTCTCTAGCCCTCTCCCTCTTCCTTCCTCGTTCTCCCTCCTGTCTCCCCCCCCCTACTCTCTCTCTCTCTCTCTCTCTCTCTCTCTCTCTCACACTCACACACACACACACACACACACACAGCACCCCTTCCTTTCTAGCCCTCTTCCCTCCTCTGTCTTCCGTCTTCCGTCCCCCTCTCTCTCTCTCTCTCTCTCTCTCTCTCTCTCTCTTCCCCCCGGCACCACGCTAAACATATACACACAAAAGTACTCTCTTCCTCCACCCCTTAACCACTTCACCCCGACAACGCATTTCCTAATTTCTTCTCATTATCCAGCATTTTTTTAAAGTACGGGATTAAATTTTGGACCTAGAGGGGTGAGATAGTTTTTTTTTAATCTATTTAATTTTTATTTCATTTTTAAAGTGGAGGGGGACGCCTTCACGTGGTGGCACTGCTATGACCGGGCGGCTCCTCTCCTGCCTGGTTATACAAACGTCCCTCGGCTCCCTCCAAATCCCCCAAAAGGAGGATGGTGGACTGCGGGAGGGTGATTTTAGTCCGCAGTCCACTGGGTTTACATTTTGATAAGCCTGGGGTTACTATACTACTACTACTACTACTATACCAACACCACCACTACTATAAGACCACCACCACCACCACCGCTACTACTATTACTACAACTACTACTATATTTCCTTCGTAAGCTTAATAAACTCACGACAAGGATAAGGCGAAGTTGTGCGTCATCGGACTGAAGGGATTATGAGGGTCAAAGTCGGGCTGAAAGTGTTTACCTTCACAATAAACACAGCATCATTAGTCTTTCCCAATTCCCTCTCTTCCTCCTCCTCCTCCTCCTCCTCCTCCTCTCTCTCTCTCTCTCTCTCTCTCTCTCTCTCTCTCTCTCTCTCTCTTCCTCCTCCCCTCTTACATACCTCTTACACCTCCACTTCCTCATCATAATTTCCTTCTCTCTTACCCCAAGCCTCTCTCCTCTCCTTAAATGCTTCCCTCTTCACCCCTTTTTCTTGCAGGTGATATCAATTGCCCGTATTGCAAGAGATATTTAGTCCACATACTGCACGCGATATCAATTCCTTCGGGTCATCATCATCATAAATCATCAATCAATCCTCATCACCATCAATCGTCAATCACCAGCATCATCAATCATCATCAATCAACAGCATCATCATCAACCATCATCGCTATCAATTACCATCATCATCACCAATCATCACCACCATTATCACCATCACCATCATCAATCCTCCTCCTCCTCCTCCTCTAAAAACCCCCTAATGACACAAGCCTTAACTCTTTTCACTCTTGCTATCTCCAGACGATTTTCCTCACCTTAAAGAGTGGCTTGTCTTTGTGTATGGGTTAAGAGAAGTCTGCTGGTGTGGGCTGGACTCCTACCCTCCCTCCCTATCCCCCGCAAGGACGATGGTGGACGGCAGGGAGAGGACAACTTCAGCCTGCAGTCCAACGAGTCCACGTCCAGATATGCCAACAAAAACAAAACAAAACAAGACAATAACAACAACAAAGACAATGCCAACAAAAGCAAGTCAATAACAAAAACAAAAACAATAAAAGAAAGACAATAAAAACAAAAACAATACAAGAAAGACAATAACAACAAAAACAAAACAAGACAACAAAACAACAGACAATAACAAAAACAAAAGATGAGAGCAGTACAGTACCGTGGATGACAAGGCTGGATGAATGTACAATGTGTTTCACTAACGCCCTGATGTACAAAGACAATGTACAGAGGGAGAGACTGTACTGTACTAATTGGTGACTGGGAGTGCTTTTATATGCATGTGCTTCAGAAATAGTGTACTGTACAGAGGTGTGGTGTTCTCTCTCTCTCTCTCTCTATTTATATTCCCCTCATCCCCCTCTTGGCGACACACGCAGAGATGAGTGAGTGTCGACGTGTACGTTTGGGAGGGAGACACACTCATTTTACGTACGCACACACACACACACACACACACACACACACACACACACACACACACACACACACACACACACTCACTCATCACCACCTGTCTCACCCCTGAACACTTGTCACACCTTCATCACTCTGTCACTCATCACCACCACCATCATCACACTCCCTCTCTCTCTCACCCCCCAACACCACCACCCACCTTCACCACCACCATCACACTACATCCCTCCCTTCACCACCACCATCACACTACATCCCTCCCTTCACC
>NC_136961.1:46289047-46324047 GCF_032717465.1 Coenobita brevimanus
AAACATCCCCCCACACCACCATCATCACCACCATACCAAACAACCCCCCACCTCCCCCCCAACCGCCCCGAGCCATCACCATCAAAATCATCACCATCATCATCATCATCATCGCCATCAGCCACATACAACACCTGCTCACTTGGGAACAGGTAAGACAGGTTGGGCAATAAAGGTAAGCTGGAAAGAGCCAGGTGTGTGTGTGTGTCTGTGGGGGGGGGGCGCAGGTGTGGGTGTGGGGGTGTGGAAGTGTGCTGTACATTCTTTTGCACACACACACACACACACACACACACACACACACACACACACACAGAGCTAGTATGTATATCAATTAAGGCCGCATTCTCAGTGGCACAGTAGGTTCCGTAACCACTCTTCCTTAGCGATTTAATAAGCATAATAAGCTTTCATATTCTACTTTCTGTTGTCGTTTATATAGCTTTAATATCCACATAATTTTCATCGACACTGAGGCTATGCTGAGGTGCAAAAAGGTGAATAAATCTCCAGGGAAATGGTGTTACGAAATATGATACTTATAAAAAACCATCTTTCATCTCAACACCATCACCATCAACAAGGCCAGCATTCTTGTCCGTTTGGGAAGCTCCGTAACAAGTCTTCCTAAGCGATTTATTTTGCTTGGTATACGTTCTTGTCGTCTTCTGTGTTGGTTAAATCGTTCTAATATCGCCATACTCTGCATAGGTAAGGTACAAACTGATATTAGCCAACTGGATCCAAAAATAAATCGCTTAGGGGGATATGTTAGGGAGCCTTCTTACTAATGAGAATAAAAGACCTCCACCATACAACCACACTATTGCTTTCGTTTGTTTGTTTGTTTGTTTCCGTATCTTCTTGACCAAACATCTTCTCGTATTAATCATCCTGTTAAAAAAGTGTGTGTGTGTGTGTGTGTGTGTGTGTGTGTGTGTGTGTGTGTGTGTGTGTGTGTGTGTGTGTGTGTGTGTGTGTGCGTGCAAGACGAGGTCAAAGTATACAAGGCTATTAAAAAGTCAGCCTCTGTGCCATGAATACAAAACCCTAAGCTTATCACAACTCTAAGAATTTTCGCTTCTTCTTTTTTTTTTTTAATTTAGAAAAAAATAATAATGTTCAATCTTTCACAACCAAGGAATGTTTTAAGATCACTCTCTCATTCGTGGATTTTCCCTAATATGCCAACCAAAGAAAACTGCTAATCTTCTGTTTCTCTTCCACGTTCACCTTTGGCGTTATTGGCGAATCATCAACACACGAATCATTAAGAGGGATATCACAGAGTCATTAATGAGCTCCACACCTCGTTAGTGACTCATATTATTTTTGGGCACTGTCTATCGTTACGGTGCCATGTCAACAAATCAACTCTGCAACGCAAATCAACTGTGCAAGCGGCCCTTAACCTTTTAACTCCTTACCACCGACTGCACCGCACAGTATACAAGATATCCCTTACACCTGGAGGAAATGCTTCAAAGTTTGACTCCACAAATTTACAAATACTTTCCTACTGTCACAAGCTTATTATTCAGCTTCCAATACGCTTTAAGTAACTACGCACACACACACACACACACACACACACACACACACACACACACACTCGTCGGGGTGGCGGGAAAAACATGAACGTCTTTATACTGAAGGGATAAACGCGACACCAATGACTGTTTACATATTCCTACCACCGGGTCGAGTTACACCACCCCGCCCTGTCCTACCTTCCCCCTACCCTCTGCCCTCTAACAACCTCCCCTCCCCTCCCCTTCCCCCACTTACTCCACCTAACACTTCCTACCTCCTCCCCCACCCTCCTAATCCTACCCTCATCTCCCAGTTCCCTCTCCCTATAACCTCCCAAATCCCACCTCCTCCCCTCTCACTCCCACCTCCTCCTTTCTCTCCGCCCTTCGACTCCCACCTCCCATTCCTCCCCCCTTCCCTTCTCCTCCCCTTTTCCCTATATGTCCTTCTTACGTCAGCAACATGGCCTCCTCCCTCCATGATCTTTCTCCTCCTAGGCTTAGCTGTATCTCTTCTCATTTTCTCTCCTCTTCTCTCCTCTCCTCTTCTCTTCCCTACACACCTCCCCTCCCCTCTCCTCTCCTCTCCTCCCCCCTCCAGCTACCACACATTCTCCTCTCACCCCCAACATAAAAATTTCTCTCTTACCTCACTCTGTTTCATTTTATTCATCTTCACTGCCTCTCTTCCTCATCTTAACTGCTGTCACCTTCATCTTCACTCTCCATCTGTGTCATTTTCATCGCTGTCGTCATCTTCACTGTGTTCATTTCCACTGTTATCACCTTCATCTTCACTCCTACTATCATCTTCATTCCTTTCATCTTCACCTTCCACTGTCCTCATCTTCATCTCCACTCTCCTCACCATCACCTACATCTTCACTCTCCTCACCTTCATCTTCACTGTCCTCACCATCATCTTCACCAACCACTGTCCTCATCTTCACTCTCCTCACTATTATCACCATCTCCACGTCCCTCACCTTCATCGTCATCTCCATCTTCACTCTCCTCAGCATCATCTCCACCTTCACCGTCCTCATCTTCACCTCATCCTCATCGTCCTCTCCCGGATACAAGCGGCGTAAATCATCCTGTAAATAAGAGAAACAAACATCGTAAAAAAAAACCATAAGAAAAAGAATAAATTTTGGTCAAGCGAATCTATGTGAAAAAAACAGGAATAAATAAAATAAAAAATAAATGAAGTGCCAATTATTTTTTATAACATTAGGTAAATTATAATAATTTTATTTTTAGGTCATGTCCTCGTGTGCTTAGGAGGCTCTCACTTTGTCTTTTCTTTTTTCTTCTGCGTCTTCCTCATTTTCTTCTTCATCATCTTATTATTATTATTATTATTATTATCATCGTCATATTACTTCTATTATTCCTCTTATTCGTCTCTCTCTCTCTCTCTCTCTCTCTCTCTCTCTCTCTCTCACACACACACACACACCGGCGCCAAAGATGTGCGAATCACCGTTTAAGTGGTCATTACCTTACACCAACCTCACCTCATCCATCTCGCCGTGAGAGGCCAGAAGTGGAGCTCAGGTGCAAAGGTTAAGGAGTCAAACATCTTCCAAGTTTTGTCTTAAGATCAGAAGAAGACGTTGTTATGTCGTGTGCTCTCTCTCTCTCTCTCTTCCCCCCCCCTCTCTCTCTCTATACCGGGATATATACATCAATCTCTATCTCTTTATCTGTATATCTACCTACGTACCTACCTACCCATCTATTTATCTGTATATCCTACCTACCTACTTACCTATCTATCTATCTATCAATAAAATTATAGTTTGTCCTTGTTATATGAGCTCCCTTATTTTTATTTTATTTTTTGACTTTCGGTTCATCTGACCTATACAACAGAGGAAGCTTAGTCAGTGGTGTTCTTGTCCGTCAGCCACTCACTAAGGAAGAGGAGAGGGATGAAGAGGTAGGTCCGCTGAGAGAGAGAGAGAGAGAGAGAGAGAGAGAGAGAGAGAGAGAGAGAGAGAGAGAGAGAATCAAAGGGCCCAATCTCTTAACAGGACGCTTCGTAACTCCTCTCTCTTAGCGATTTATCTTCCAAATTACTTCTTAGCAACGTCCCGCCTGCTGTTTGTGTCGTTTTAATATTGATCTAGACAGCAACAACAACACACAAAAGGAAAGTAAGTTATAATGTAGAATAAATAGCTAAGGAAACGGTGTCACGACATTCAAAACCAACTAGATCACGACCCCTAAGACTGACTGGGGTCCATGTTTTTACGTTCGATTTGTGTACTAAGGAAGACGGAGGAGGAGGAGGGAGAAGAAGAGGAAGAAGAAGAAGAAACCTTAGGAGGAGGAGGAGGAGGAGGAGGAGGTGGAGGAGGAGGAGGTGGTGGTGGTGGTGGTGGAGGTGGAGGAGAAGAAGATGCAGAAGAAATCTGAGGAGGAGGAGGAGGAGGAAGAGGAGCAGGAGGAGGAGGATACAGAAGAAGGAAAAGAACAAGAAAAAAGAAGAAGAGAAAAGGAAGAAGCTGCCCAACTAAAGAATTACACATATGCTGATACAAATTGAAATACCATTTACTGTTTGATATCCAACAAAAGATAATCGTGCATAATATTACTACGGCGTCTGTCACTGGACTCCTTTCACTCTAACTTGGCCCAGATCTTCGTCCTTTTGCAGCTTATTTCACGCAACTCAATGGCAGAAACGGACAAAACTACGGCTCTACATCCTTTTTCACAGCACTTCTTCGTGACTAGCATCTATTTCTACCGTTAGTCTATCATTACAACTCGGCATTCAAAATGGAAAGGTGGCAATTTTAGGCCAAGTTAGAGTAAAAAGGGTATAGATACGATGCTGCCTAAACAAAAGCACCGGGGTTCGATTCCCGGTGCGTGTAGGTGGCGCCACTCAACTCACTTCATCCATCCATCCTTTGTGGGTTGGCGGGAAAAATGAGTAACCAGGGTAACGCCAGGGTAACTGTGGTAACCTGGATGCTGTGGCCTTGTATACCAGGCGTGTAGATGAGTAACCCACCATACTCTCAAGAGAATACGTGTACTGAAATGAGCACTGCGGCTAATCGCTCCCTGGTGTCTGCTCCTGCCTTTACTTTTGCTACTGCGTTTCTTTTCCGATTTCAAAAGTTACCCATATAAAGTCTGTCATTTTCTTTTAAAGCTATTGGAACTAGTTTTCTATAAATCATGTTTGGAGGTGATACTAGGCTGGTACTGCTAAATTGTTATAATGCCATTCATCTTTCACTTCTATCACACATGCTCTGTCTCTGTCTGTCTGTCTCTCACACACACACACACCATTTGTACATTCATACCTACATCCATCGCCTCTTTCGTCACTTCATTCACCATTCCTCATCGCCTTCTCTAATTATTCACTCTCATTGGCCTCGTTAATAACACATCCATTTATCGTGATCCTTCTAATGCCATGAAGCTTTTTAAATCAAATAACAACCATACATTTGTACTTATTTTGAATGGTGATATCCTGTAGCAAACAAAGCTTTGTGAAGGCTATTTTTACCCTTTTCAATTCAAAAAGTCTTTCCAGAGTTGAAAAAAAGAAAGAAAAAAGAATGATGATTTGATTATACTACTACTACTATATACTACTACTGCCAATAATAATAAAATAATAATAATAATAATAATGATAATAACTAGAACACCGTAAAGCTGTCCAAGGACAATATTAACAAAGAAAAACGCGACAGCCATTCCCTAGTAGAAGCCAAGCTACCGGTATAAGAGGACCTTGAGGTCAAGGTCACTGATCCTGTGCATGTCACCTTATATCATCAAGGTGTGTAAGTGCACCAAGTTTGATACCGGTAGCTCTAGTTTTAACCTTTCATGGAAAATCAGGTGACATCCGGAACATCCGTCAAAGTCCCATTTTTTTACCCCAGGCGATCTCGAAGGATATTCATCCGATTATGATCATACTCCTTATACAAGGAGTATGATCATACTATAGTAAAGTGTCAGCTCTCTACCTTATGCATTTCCGAAAAAGCATAAACACAGATTTATGTGTGTTCCAGATAAATATCCGGTGGACGGTGGACGGCGGAGAGCTATTCCACCAAGTCGACGAAGTTTGAATGTTGTAGACCAAAATTAATGGTCTCTGGGTAACTGCAATTTAATTTTCAAAAAGAAAGAAGAATAACAGTAAAGAACATTTACAAACCCAATAAAACGCCACAGGGATGTGGGAAGTTTTAAAAATATGTCCTCTATGGAAGGGAATAAACCAGCGAAGAAACAACATTCCTTCACCTCCCTCGGGCACTGACACTCACTCAACTACTCGTGTATACACATCATTTACTACCATCATAAACACTCCCTTACAACATTCAACTGTCTGCCTTACACATACATACATACATACACACATACCGTACATACATATTAACATACGTAGCACCTTACACCCATCCATCCATATATACTCGAACATACATTACATATCATGGTTCACACACACACACACACACACACACACACACACACACACACACACACACACCTTCCATCCTGCTAACTAGGCTTTTACGCGATCCATAAATGCCACAAATACCTCCCAATCTTCCCCACATGCCTTCTCCACTCCATCCCTCACTGCAAATATTTAGTACATCACACCTCCCCCGCCTCGCCATATATAGTACCTCCACTCCACTCTCTCTCTCTCTCTCTCTCTCTCTCTCTCTCTCTCAAAAAATGTTAGTGCATGTGAAGACCAACTAACAAATTTTCAGAACTTCCCTCCCCTCACTCTCTCTCTCTCTCTCTTCAGGTGTGGAAAAAAGGTAATGACGATGACTACCTTTTTAATCAGTGTTAGTGTCTCTCGTCCTAGGGTCTGTGTGTTTACGTAACTTTTCCAATATATATTCTTCGTATTCCCCCCCCCCTCTCTCTCTCTCTCTCTCTCTCTCCGACATTACCAAGCCTCACTTCTCATCTCTTACCAGTGACGTGACCTTACAGCATCCGACATCCCAACTACCCATGTCACACGCCCTTCATATCAACTTCTGACAGTGACCTTTAAGATACGGGACTAGGCAAGGGGTGGTGGAATCCAAGGTCTTGGACCTTGGTGGAATCGGTAGCACGCTCGGCTCGCAACAGAAAGGTCCTGGGTTCGATCGTAACTGTGATAGGTTGGGTGGACAAAGAAAGTGCGAATCTTTTTGTGTTTGAGAGAGAGAGAGAGAGAGAGAGACACACACACACACACACACACACACACAGAAGGGCGGGAATCTCAAGCTTCTTCGCATATCTTTAGTTCTTCCTGCAAAATAATAATAATAATAATAATAACAATAATAATAACAACAACAATAATAATAATGTGCAAATATGGCTCAGAACACGAACCCAGGACTGTAAGAAGACGGTCGGAGGTGGCACAGTCTTGGATGATGTTTGGGCATCTTGTAAGTCGGTCTCCGGATCACCTTTGTCCCTTGAACCAGACGTCGTAATTTTTCTTGGTATATTCCTGCTATGTACATACGATATTATTTAACTGAGAGCGCCCTACTATACTCTTTTCACTCCAACCTGGCCTAAATTTGCCATCCCTCCATCTAGAATGCTGAGCTGTAACAATAGATTAAAACTAGAATACGATGCTAGTCACGATTACAGAGTCTAGAGCATAAATTCCACGACATATATAAATATTTTTTCTGCTAGCACTGTGACCTGCTTTCCATATTCCTCATTTCTCTCCACAAGACAGAGAGCAGCCTTCCTTCCTTCCTTCTTTCCTTCCTTCCTTCACCTACTCCTTCGCCGTCTCCTTCATATTTTCATCACACCACACTACTTCTTGCAACGCCACCCTCTGCCACAGCGGGAGGAGTGCTGACGAACTCAAAAATAATTAAGTAGAAGATAAATAAAAAAATAAAAATAAAATGCGATATCTGACTAAACAGAAAAATTCCTTCCCTTCGAAATACTGACTTTGCATTCTCTCTCTCTCTCTCTCTCTCTCTGCTATACACGGTTTTATCATGCTTGAGATCTTGCATTTGGCTCTCCGTTACTTCCTTTTATTTTCTCTTAGAAGGAACCATCTTGCGGGATCCTGGCCTTTGGTTCCTTCTTTCTTTAAAAAAAAAAAACAGACCAAAAATGTTACGTATTATTTTGATTAACGTTTTCGCTGTGAATGAGGCGAAACTTTTGCATTCCAGTTTGTGATGGATGGGGTTATTAGACGGACCCTGTGTGTGTGTGTGTGTGTGTGTGTGTGTGTGTGTGTGTGTGTGTGTGTGTGTGTGTGTGTGTGTGTGTAATTCATCAACATGTAAATGGTTTGGTGTGTTTCAGTTTGAAATTCGTGAGCGCATGTGTGTGTGTGTGTGTGTGTGTGTTTGTGTGTATTTATGTGTGTGTACTGAGAATATAACGCTGTACTGTACACACTGAAGGTGCACACGGGATGTACACGTAAATCGGCGTCATATCAGCGTATGTTCAGCAGTATACCTGATGATACCTGATGTTAGGAGGACGGCCTCGTCTGCTGGTGTGGGCGTGGGTGCGACAATGTAACTAGAAAATAAATAAATAAGTAAGGCGTTGTAGGGGCTCCGGAACCAGAAAATAAAGCAAGGAACACGTTAATAAAGTTCACGGAGCCGTACCCGGAACACAAAAGAAATCCCCCGATGGAGTGGATGGGCAGCGCTATATATGAACCACCCCACCTCTCTAAACCTCTCCCCTCCCATGACCTATTTTTACGTAATATTGCTACCAGACGATTTCATTCAGCTTGGGGGAGACTAGTAAAATCCCTTCGCTGCTTGAGGTGTCCTAATAAATAATAAATAAAACTTCAGTAAATAATGCTTCACCACAGGGACATTGTAACATATAAGACATTTTTCTTCTTCACTGAGTAGGGATAAAATCTGGAACGTGTGCAGGGTCATGTCCTCGATTGGGTAACACACATCAGAAATTAAAGCAAGTAGGTCTCTCTCTCTCTCTCTCTCTCTCTCTCTCTCTCTCTCTCTCTCTCTCTCTCTCTCTCTCTCAGGAAGTGTTAGGTTGAGTTAGGCCGTTAGATTTGGTTATGTTACTAGGTTTAGGTTAGGCTGGATTAGCTTGGATTAGGCTACATTAAGTTCACCAAAGTCGTCAGGTTAGGTTCAGCTAAGTCATGTTTAAGTTGGGTTGGCTGAGACTGGAGTAGATTTTTTGGTCATCAGCTTAGACTGGGTTAAAGTTGGGTCATCAGCTTAGAATAGGTCAGGTTAAGTTAGGTCATCAGCTTGGAACAGGTCAGTTTATGTTAGGTCATCAGCTTAGAATAGGTCAGTTTGTTAGGTCATCAGCTTAGAATAGGTCAGTTTGTTAGGTCATCAGCTTAGATTAGGTCAGGTTAAGTTAGGTCATCAGCTTAGATTACAGGTAGGTCAGGTTAAGTTAGGTTATCAGCTTAGATTACAGGTAGGTCAGGTTAAGTTAGGTCATCAGCTTAGATTACAGGTAGGTCAGGTCAAGTTAGGTCATCAGCTTAGATAAGGTCAGGTTAAGTTAGGTCATCAGCTTAGATAAGGTCAGGTTAAGTTAGGTCATCAGCTTAGATAAGGTCAGGTTAAGTTAGGTCATCAGCTTAGATTACAGGTAGGTCAGGTTAAGTTAGGTCATCAGCTTAGATTACAGGTAGGTCAGGTTAAGTTAGGTCATCAGCTTAGATTAGGTCAGGTTAAGTTAGGCTGCTACGTCAATTCGGTCACAGCTTAATATGGCTTGGCTTGCTTTGGCTTGGTCTGGCTTGGCTGGATTACTACTATAGTCAGTTTGCCTTTATCTGACGGAACAGGGTCACTCCCGTAACTAGAATTCTTAGTGGGTACATAAAATCAGATGACACAAATATACGCATGAGTCTCCTTGATTACTAGCAAGAATCATCCTCCATTGTGGCTACACGTGGCCATGAGCTGTGCTGAAGGGTTAGGGGTCTTTGTGGTGGAAGGGTGAGGGGTCTTTGTGGTGGAAGGGGTTAGGGGTCTTTGTGGTGGAAGGGTGAGGGGTCTTTGTGGTGGAAGGGGTTAGCGGTCTTTGTGGTGGAAGGGGTTAGGGGTCTTTGTGCTGGAAGGGGTTAGGGGTCTTTGTGCTGGAAAGGTGAGGCGTCTTTGTGCTGGAAGGGGTTAGGGGTCTTTGTGGTGGAAGGGTGAGGGGTTTTTGTGGTGGAAGGGTGAGGGGTTTTTGTGGTGGAAGGGGTTAGCGGTCTTTGTGGTGGAAGGGTGAGGGGTCTTTGTGCTGGAAGGGGTTAGGGGTCCTCGCCTGGAAAGACCAAACACGTAAGACCTCAGGGGGATGTACTTCAGGCGAGAAAATACCCCGTTGGACTGAAGAGGTTACGCTCCCTAATGCAGCCATGTTCCAACCAACTCCCATTTTCTCCCAAACACGCCCGCGCTAAAAATGGAGGGTAGACTTTAAGATAACGAGCCTTCAGACCCGGGCTTAATGAGTCCTAATCAGCCCCTCCTCTTAGCACCGCTCAAGCTCTTGGAATTAATTAACCGAGAAGAGTGGTGTCTTTTGGATCCTCGCTTACACACACACACACATCTACTTACCTACACACTTATACACACCTG
Organism: Coenobita brevimanus; assembly: GCF_032717465.1. Classification (NCBI taxonomy): domain Eukaryota; kingdom Metazoa; phylum Arthropoda; class Malacostraca; order Decapoda; family Coenobitidae; genus Coenobita; species Coenobita brevimanus. The sequence continues at coordinate 46,299,252 of NC_136961.1, forward strand.
CACCTCTTCAGACAGTCCCTGGCCACAAGAATCACTGTGAGGATAAGGAATGGAAAGACACCCAAGCATTTTATTTACTGTTGTGACTGTATTTAAAGGTGACATAAACCAGGAAAGGTTGGGATAAGATGGGATGGGATGGGATGGGATGGGATGGGTTGGGTTGGGATGGGACGGGACGGGATGGGATGGGATGGGTTGGGCTGGGTTGGGTTGGGATGGGATGGGACGGGATGGGATGGGATGGGACGGGACGGGATGGGACGGGACGGGATGGGATGGGACGGGACGGGAAGGGACGGGATGGGATGGGATGGGATGGGTTGGGTTGGGTTGGGTTGGGCTGGGTTGGGTTGGGTAATACTAAGTTAGTCTGGTATAATAACTAACATCAATCCAGTTAGCAGTATGACATCTAAAACTCACTCTCCTAACTATAGGGTTCGCGACTATAAGCCAGTAGGCGAAGGACGGTACGCTAAGTGGCCATCCCGGTGAAATCTCAAATGAACTACCAATTAAAAAAACAAAAAAATCTATCACTTACCCACGAGCAGGTGCAAATGTCAAGGTGAAATATACAAAAAATAATTCGCTAAAGAAGAGGTGCCACGGTGAAATATGCACAAATAAATCGCTACAGAACAGGTGCCGCGATGCTTCCAATATCACCCATTACGCGGTCCATCATCCAAAACTTTACCCCCCCCCAAAAAAAAAAGAAACGAAATTTTCTCTCGCTCACTTCTCCATAATTCGATGCAAATGATTCTCTCTCTCTCTCTCTCTCTCTCTCTCCATTGAAGTTTCCCTACATCCCATAATAATCATCCTCTTCTCTCATTCCCATCATCCCTTAATATGATCCTCTCTCTCTCTCTCTCTCCCCCTCTCTCTCTCTCTCCCTCTCTCTCTGCCTCCCTCTCTCTCTCTCTCTCTCTCTCTCTCTCTACCGTTTAGCGAAGAGGGTTATAACGAAAATGGAAATTGCCAAGAACGTATATATAAGGCACGAGCGTCCATAATGGCGGGAAAAATGAACTTAAAGACGGGTTGCGTAACAGAGGATAATGATGCAAAAGGTGATGGAAAAAAAGAGCAAAATTTACAGAAAACGAAAATTGAAAAAAAAATGGAAAAATGTTGAGAAGAAAAAAAGGAGAAACGGAAAATAAAAAAATAATAATGAGAGAGAGAGAGAGAGAGAGAGAGAGAGAGAGAGAGAGAGAGAACGAAGACTGAAAAAAATTGAAAAAACGAGAAAAAATGGAGAAGTGGAAAGAAAATGGGAAAAAGGGGAGGGAGAGAGAGAGACAGAGAGAGGGGGGACTTGTGTATTAGTCAACCTGTTTTCATCTGACGGAACTGAGCCACTAAAATAAATCAAGTGAGCCTTAGTTATGAGGCGGGAATGCGTCTCCTTGGTTACTAGTCAAATCAACCCTCCACTCTGACTAAACCTGAGCCGAGGGTGGTTAGGGAACTTTGTTATTTAATAAACCAACCGTGTGTGTGTGTGTGTGTGTAAGTAGTTATGATATGAGGGCATGTGTATCTATCTGTGCAGGTGTGTAGAGTTTATCATTATATGATGTGTGTGTGTGTGTGTGTGTGTGTGTGTGTGTGTGTAAGTAGTTATGATAAGAGGGCATGTGTATCTATGTGTGCAGGTGTGTAGAGTTTATCCTTGTACGTGCATGCAGGAGCGTGTACATGTGTAGGTGTGTGTGCGCATCCTCCCGACTCGTTCATGTTTGGGTATAAAATATGAAGACACCTGAATGGACCCTGCCATATATGATTGTGTGTGTGTGTGTGTGTGTGTGTGTGTGTGTGTGTGTGTGTGTGTGTGTGTGTGTGTGTGTGTGTGTGTGAGAGAGAGAGAGAGAGAGAGAGAGAGAGAGAGAGAGAGAGAGAGAGAGAGAGAGAGAGAGAGAGAGAGAGAGAGAGCACCCGCAAACACAGCCAACACACATTTCGTATATATTAAAATCTTGCCATATCCGTCTACTTAAATACTACGTGTGCTGTATACCTAATAATTTTCTTACGTAATACACACCTGCATTAATTAGGGCCTTAGTATACAGACAGGTACAAAAATTCGCTTACTAGTACACTGCGTCTATTTCACTTATGTCCGTCACTTTCCTCCCTGACGCATCATATCAGAAAGAATCATCTATGGCCAGAGAAACATACCAAGCCCCTCACAGCTTTGGGAATATTAGCCAGTAGAGGAAAGTAAGAAGCAGATGAGGTATAATATTAGGGCAGAGAAATATACCAAGCCTCTCACAGCTTAGGAATATTAGCCAGCAAAGGAAAATGAGTAGCAGATGAGGTGAAATATTAGGGAAGAGAAATATACCAAGCCTCTCTCAGCTTTGAAATATTAGCCAGCAGGAAAGTGAGAAGCAGATGAGCTGAAATATTAAGGCAGGGGAATATACCAAGCCTCTCTCACCTTAGGAATATTAACCAACAGTGGAAGATGAGATGGAGATGAGGTAAAATATTAGGACAGAAAAATATACCCAGCTTCTCTCAGCTAATATTACCCAGCAGAGGAAGGTAAGATGCAGAAGAGGTGAAATATTAGGACAGAGAAATTATAAAGCCTCTCTCAGCTTAGGAATATTAGCCAGCAGAGGAAAGTGAGAAGCAGATGAGGAATATTAGGAAAGATAAATATACAAAGCCTCTTTCAGCTTAGGAATATTAACCAGTAGAGGAAGGTGAGAAGCAGAATAGGTGAAATATTACTCGAACTTTTGCCCTGGACTGTACCTGTATTATTCAACACGGTAAATAAATAATGCCCGTATAGCCTTCGTATGTTCAAGTATCAATACGTGTGTAAGTCCTATCGTATATTAACAGGACATTCAGCTGCATAAATATCGATTCACTTTGTACCGATAAATAACGAGACGGTGAACAATAACTTCTGAAACTCCATGATCTGACGTTGGGACCATAGCCATCTTTTTCAGAATAATGTGTCAGAATTTCATGACTTATCGATTGAAATGGAGGATTAAACTGGAGATTACTGACTGGAACTGTACTTACCAATCTATGCCTGTGTTGGAGAAAGTTATGAGAAATATATAAAACTCCTGAAAATACGTACCTTTAATTTTCGTTCACACCATCACACTACACCTGACGAAGATCCATTACCCCCTCAAGCTCGGGTTACGGCCAGGTGTAACTAGACTGCTGATTTGACTGGTAACCAAGGAGACTCATTCTTACCTCACTGCTAAGAAATCTAATGTTATGCAACCTATTAGTATTCAAGACGCGAGAGCGGCCCGGGTTCCATACGACTATAATGGAAAAAAAAAAAAAAAAAAAAAAAAAAAACCCCGGGGGGGGGAGAGATATATTTTAGTGTGAGGTATTAAAGAAGGCTGTATCTAACCCCCCCCCCCAGTTCCAAAAGCGTCTCCAGGTCTAAAAAAATCGTCTGGAGATTGAAAGTATATATATATAAAAAATCGTCACTGCTTTGAAAGGTTGATGATCTGGTGTGTGTGTGTGTGTGTGTGTGTGTGTGTGTGTGTGTGTGTGTGTGTGTGTGTGTGTGTGTGTGAGAGAGAGAGAGAGAGAGAGAGAGAGAGAGAGAGAGAGAGAGAGGCTTTCAGATGGGTACGGGAGGTGTGGACCAAAATATTTATAGAAAGGCAGATGGTGGAGAAAGGTGGTGAAAAGAAGCTCCCCAACACCTTTTCCTAAGCGATTTATTTTGCTTATTACACCTGACTGCCCTTCTCCGAGTTAATAAATCATTCTTATACCGCCATACTTCTGCATAAATAACCTGCGAAGGGATATTAAACAGCCATAACCAAAAATAAATCACTAAGGGACAAGTGCTAGGGAGTCTATTCTCCCAACGAAAATACGGGCCTAAGACACACACACACACACACACACACACACACACACACACACACACACACACACACACACACACACACACACACACACACAGGGCCACAAAAATATACACAAATGGTGACCTTGTTATCGGCCGTGCCCATTTAAGCGTGAATTCGTGTGCGACCAAGGCTATGTGTGTGTGTGTGTGTGTGTGTGTGTGTGTGTGTGTGTGTGTGTGTGTGTGTGTGTGTGTGTGTGTGTGTGTGTGTGTGTGTGTGTGTGTGTGTGTGTGTGTGTGTGTGTGTGTGTGTGACCTGTATATATGTGTACGGAGAGAGAGAGAGAGAGAGAGAGAGAGAGAGAGAGAGAGATGAGAAAATGCAACTCACTGATGTTAATGAGTATCCAAATAAATCATCTCAACCCTTTCAGTGCGATGACGTCTTCTGTCACTATCACTTCTATCGCTACCAATTCTATCACTCCTATCAATTCTGTCAGTTCTATCACTCCTATTACTATCAATTCTCTGTCTCTGTCTGTCTGTCTGTCTGTCTGTGTCTCTCCTTCATTAAGCCAGTCGAGCTCCATATAAAGGCGACCCTCTCACTCACCCTCACGATACTGTCACCCTTATCAACATCCCCCCTCCCCCTCCCCCTCCCCTCCCCTCCCCTCCCCCTCCCCTCCCCCTCCCCCATTTTTATTTTCGACGTTTTTTGATTTTCCGTCTTGTCAGTCAGGTTTTTGAGGCCATTTTTCGAGAGAGAGAGAGAGAGGGAGAGAGGGAGAGAGAGAGAGAGAGAGAGAGAGAATAAAGATAAAGGTAAATATAACGACTAACGAATATAACTGGTATAACTGGGTGGTGGAGCTGCCTGGGTATACAAACACCCCTCATAACCTCCCTAAGCCCCGACAGGAGGATGGTGGTGGGGGGGGAATCTTCAGCCAGCAGTCCACCGGGTTCACATCTCAAATGAACCTGAAGCCACAACAACAACTACTACTACTACTACTACTACTACTACCACCACGTTCTCCTATTACTACTACTACCACTATTACTACCACCTACTACTACTACTACCACCACCACTTACTACTACTGCTACTACTACGACTACTACTATTATTGCTACTACTCACACCACCACATACTACTACTACTATCTACCCCTCCACTACAACGACTCTACCTGAAACTGAATAAAATCGTCTGAAGTGAGCAGGATAATTAGGTCATCGGTCTGAAGAGGTCGAAATAAATAAAATCGCATGGTTGTAATATAAAAAAAAATAACAAAAATAAAAAAATAAAAATCGCACTGAAGGGGTTACAAGTTAGTTTCCAAGCCCTCGTGTCCGAAATGTTCACTCACACTAACACCGTTTCCTATGCGATTTATTCTGTTTATTATACTGTCCTCCTCTGTGATACATAAATCCTTGGACTGTCGCCATTCTCTGCATAAATAACGTACAAAAGCATATTAACCCTCCGTATCCAAAAAATAAATCGCTATGGAAGACGTGTTAGGGAGTCTCCTTACTTGAACTTAATTTGTCATCTCGCCATCTTGAATGCTGCGCTGGAACGAAAGATTAACCTTAGAATACGATGCTAGTCACGAAGAAGTGCTATAAAAAAAACACAGATTCACCATCTTACTACTGTCGTTGCTGTAAGTCCAGATTGATTATAACGTGAACTCCGTGGACTGCAGACTGGACTTGCCCTCATCCCGGAGTCTACCATTCTCCTTTTGGGGGATAGGGAGGGAGGTGGGAGACGAATGCAAACCCGGGCAGTGGCGCCGCCTGGTTAGACTGGGGCCACCACGTGAAGGCCTCCCTCTCCAACACTAGTTATTTTACAGTTATGGGTAATCTTTATTATTCTTTATTCTCATCTCCATTATCATTCTTTATTCTCGTTGTATTCTTTATCATTCTTTATTCTCGTTGTATTCTTTATCATTCTTTATTCTCATTGTAGCCTTTATCATTCTTTATTCTCATTGTATTCTTTATCATTCTTTATTATAACTGTATCCTTTATCATTCCTTATTCTCCTTTATGATTCTGTATTCTCGCTGTATTCTTTATCATTCTTTATTCTCGTTTCTTTATTCGTTCAGTGAGGCAGTTTCCCCAATAAAAGAAAAACGGGATACATTTAAAGGAATACTCAAAAAGGGAAACTGCATTACAGGGAAGAAAAAATATATATGCTGGGATGAAAAATGCAAAAACTGAAAATGTGTGTGTGTGTGTGTGTGTGTGTGTGTGTGTGTGTGTGTGTGTGTGTGTGTGTGTGTGTGTGTGTGTGTGTGTGTGTGTGTGTGTGTGTGTGTGTGTGTGTGTGTGTGTGTGTCGACATTAGGCATATTACAGGACCAGACTTTTACATCTGAGGGAGAGTGATAGCCAGAACAACCTTTCCCCATGCTGGGCTAGTACGAATTGGGAAGGGGTAATGACTGTTTGTGGGTGTCATGAGTAATATAATAAGAAATACTGAAAAGGGGCGACCACATGTAGGTATCAGATCAGGATATAACCTACCCCTCCTCCTTCTCTCCACTTTACCCATCCTTCCACCTTCTCTTCCACTTCTCTTCCCTTAGACTCTTCCACCGCCTCCACCCACCCACCCATCCCTCCTTCCCCCTTACCTCTCTCCCTCCATCCATCAACCCCCACTCCCCTCTCCACCCATATAATTCATCCTTCCATCTCTCTCTCTCTCTCTCTCTCCCTCTCTCTCTAATACTGGAACAAGGGCGGCCTCTCCAAGTTCCCTCCCAGCTTATAAAAATCCCCCTCATATATTCCAATTTGCATTTTGTCCTCTCTCTCTCTCTCTCTCTCTCTCTCTCTCTCTCTCTCTCTCTCTCTCTCTCTCTCTCTTTTTTCAATCCTTTGTTTCCTTTGACGCGACAAATTAATATTTTTTTCGGCTTTTCTTTTTCCTATATATTTCTGTGACCTCTTTGTCGCTTTCTCTGTCTGTCTATCTCTGTCTCTCTTTCTGTCTGTCTCTCTCTTCTATGTGTGTGTGTGTGTGTGTGTGTGTGTGTGTGTGTGTACCTATCATATCTGTGTCAATCTATCAGCCTATGTCTATAGCTATACTTATATCTATCACCAGTCCATCAATCTACCTATCTATCTACCACCCCTCTCAGTAACCGGGTCACCTTTGTCTGTGCATCTTTACAAACACCACGGTATACACTTATAGTAAAAAAAAAAAAACCATTAATCTTCAAATCAAGTTAAACTTCTATATTATGAATCTATGTAACTCTCTCTCTCTCTCTCTCTACCAAGCAATCAATGAAACAATGTATCTACCTCACTCTCACTGATATGGTTAAACTTTTTGTATTTCGTATCTGGATATCTATTTAACTCTCTCTCTCTCTCTCTCTCTCTCTCTCTCTCTCTCTCTCTCTCACCTGCGCCCCTCTTTCAATAAGGCCTTTCTCCTGTACGGCACAGGTTTGTTTTTCTTCACTGTTTTCTTTCGCTTTTTGTCTTTTGTTTTATTTTCTTTTTTTTGTCTCTGTTTCGTTAGAGTGCTGTTCTCTCTCTCTCTCTCTCTCTCTCTCCCCCTTGGTGTGTGGAGAAAAGTGGAAAGCCAGAAAAGTGGACGAATTATAAAAAAATGATAAAAGTGGAAGAGTGGATGGCAAAGAAAGAGAGTGGAGAAGGGGGCCAGTGAGGTGGAGGGCCTGGTGGAAGAGGGGAAATGTGGAAGAGTGGATACAAGGTGGAACAGGGAGGAAAATATTAAGTGGAGGAGGGAGAGAGGAAGGAAGGGTGGAAGACGGAAAAGTGGAGGAATAAATGTGCGAGTTATGAGAGTGGAGAGATGAAAGGATGGAGAGACACTGAGGTGGAGAGATAGTCGTGTGGAGAGGTGCAGAGACGCTAGGGTGGAGAGGTGGAGAGAAAAATATGGATAGGTGGAGAAACGCTAGGGTGGGGAGATGGAGAGAAAAATATGGAAAGGTGGAGAGACACTAGGGTGGAGAGGTGGAGAAAAATATGGAGAGGTGGAGAGACACTAGGGTGGAGAGATGGAGAGAAAAATATGGAAAGGTGGAGAGACACTCGGGTGGAGAGATGGAGAGAAAAATATGGAGAGGTGGAGAGAAAGATATGGAGAGGTGGAAAGACACTAGGGTGGAGAGGTGGAGAGAAAAATGTGGCGAGGGTCTGGGAAGCGAAAATGGTGAGAGAAAGCGAGAGAGAGTGAGAGAAAAAGAGAGAATGAGAGAAGGGTTGGGCTGGTAGGGAATTATGGAGGGGATGGTAGTAGGTAGATAGACACCGGTAGATAGATAGATAGACAGATACAGGCAGACACACAGACAGAATGAGTCAGAAAGAGTTTTGCCGAGAGAGAGAGAGAGAGAGAGAGAGGGGTGTCAGTGAACTGTCAATCCTATGCCTTCTGACCTTTTCCTTCCGGCATCTCTCTCTCTCTCTCTCTCTCTCTCTCTGCTGTTTTATCACTGCAATTCTATTATACGAGAATAAGGCCTGTATTGTCTGTCTGTCTATCTATCTATCTATCTATTTATTTCTGCTTATCTATCGATCTGTATCTCACTTTCGACTTACCAAACTTAAAAAAAAAAGAAAAAAACAACAAGAAATTACGAAGCTCTAAACTCTCTCTCTCTCTCTCATACCTCAAAGCCCCCTCGCCTTAACCCCCCAGGAATTTTGCCCAAAAATTAATATTAAAAAAAAAAATCCCTTGAGAGCATATTTCACTCTGACTCCATTTTTCAAAGAGAGAGAGAGAGAGAGAGACAGAGAGAGAGAGAGAGACCTAACTGGAAAAAAAAAAAATGGCATGGAACTCAAAAAGATAAGATGAAAAGAAAATGGTCGCTGAAGGGAAATGGATATATATAGAGGAGGGAAACTACAGAAGAGGAAGAAGATGATAAAGAACAGGAGGAGGAGGAGGAGGAGGAGGAGGAAGAAGAGGAGGAGGAGAAGAAGGAAGAGGAGGAGGAAGAGTGAGAATGAGGAAGATAAATAAATAAAATGAGAAGGAACCTAATCTCGCTGTGTGTGTGAAAGAGAGAGAGAGAGAGAGAGAGAGAGAGAGAGAGAGAGAGAGAGAGAGAGAGAGAGAGAGAAGTGCTTGAGGGAAGATTTAGGAGGGAGGAAAAATGTAAGGAAGGAGGAAGGAGGCGGGAAGAGAGAAGGGAAGGAGAGAGGACAGAGGAAGAGGAGAGGAGAGGAGAGGAGAGAGGAGGGGAGGGGAGGGGAGGGGAGGAGAGAGTAGAGGAAAGAGGAGGGAAGGAAAGGAGAGGAGGGAGTGAGGGAAGAAGACGAGAGGAGGAAAATGAGGCATGGAAAAGGGAAGGAAGGAGAGACAGAAGGGAAGGGAAAGGAAGAACAGAAAGTAGTGCAATGGAAAGCAACAACAACAACAAAAACTAAGACTATGGTATCTTTCCTATGAGAGAGAGAGAGGGAACAGGTGTGTGGGGTTCGTGTGTTGTCATATATTTGGGTGTGTGAGTGAGTGAGACAGCGGTAAATATTGCACACCTGCATACACCACACCACACCACACCACACACCACACCACACTACACCACAACAACACAACGCCACACTACACCAAACATCACACCACACCACACAATGCCATACGAGCACAACATCACACCACACTGCACCACATAACATCGCTCCCCACACCACCACACCACACAATACCATAGCACACCACCACAACACCACACCAGCCCGCCACAACACACCCGTCTGTTGTGTCCCTCTCTCTGCACACACTAGCACACTTTTAATTTGTTGATGCAAACGACTCTCTCTCTCTCTCTCTCTCTCTCTCTCTCTCTCTCTCTCTCTCTCTCCCCTAAAGGGGTTAATGGACTGTTTGTATATATTGATACACACACACACACACACACACACACACACACACACACACACACACACACACAGAGCACAGCATATATTTTGGAAAAGTTTTTAAGTATCCTGAAAGAGGCTTAAATGTCAGGCACGTGCCCTATACCACACCACACCACGATACACCACACCACAACATAATCATACCACACCACACCCCACTGTTACACCACACCACTCCACCCTACTGCATACCACACCACACTATGCTACCCACACCAATCCACACCACTATATATCACACCATACCACACCACACCCCACTGTTACACCACACCACACCACACCATCCCTACACCTCTCGACACATTCTCCCCGAGGACCTACGATGCTGCTCACGTTTTCTATAGGCTTAAAGAAGTGCTAAATAAGGGAGACTCATTTATTCCCTGTCTTGATGCTGAGTCATAGTTTTTTTTTTTTTTTATATATCTGCTTCTATATTTGGTTATCTATCTGTCTGTAACCTGTCTATCTATCTATTTATCAACTTACCTAGGCAATCTATCTCTGCCTATCTGCCTATGCAATTTATCTATCTCTGTGTCTGTCTATCTATCACGTATCTAAACAATTTACCTCTCTCTCTCTCTCTCTCTCTCTCTCTCTCTCTCTCAACAATTTTCCGTCAACCTATCTATCTATCCATCCATCTATCTAAACAATTTATCTGTTTACCTAAGCAATTTCTATCTATGCCTATCCATTTACCTCCCTAAAAAATGTCTCTATCTATCCATCCATCTATCATTCACTCTACATCACACCCTCAGCCTAAAGTGTAATATCACAGCCTTTGCACGTCCCTGTGAATATTCGTAACGCCTTCCAGTCAGCGGTTGCAGCTCCTTGACTCCTGTACCCCCGTGTGTGCGTTTGTACTTATTAGGAACCTGTTGAAAGGGCGGGGCGTACAGTGCTCCTTTATGGTGCTGGGGAGGCGCCTGCGTGTGGTGGCACCGCTACAACCAGGTGACTCCACTGCCCGGGTATACAAACGTCCCTCACCTCCCTCCCTACCCACCGGAAGGAGGAAGGGGGATTTCTCACTCTTTTCCTGCCAATTTCCACTAAAGGTACACAAAAGCTGCTCTCTCTCCCAACACACGTTCTCTCACTGTCCTGTGCAACTTTATCCTCCGTGCACAATAATCTTCCTGTATTCCTTTCCTATCCCCAGAAAGGAGGATGGTGGGCTGCGGCGGGGGGTCCACTTCAGCCTGCAGTCCACTGGGTTGACACTTGAGATGAACCCGGGACTACTAACACCACTACCATCCACTCACATGATGAAGTTTGTCCGAAAATAAATAAAAGCTTGTTACACCCGGCCGCTACAAGAAGGGGTGAAATATGATGCAGACTTCACCCCTCCCCCCCCTTGTAGACATAACCCCTCCCCCTCCCCCCCACCCCTTTTTCGTCCACTGCAGAGAAGAGGGCCTTAAAATAGATCAGCCAAGAAAGGTGTGTGTGTGTGTGTGTGTGTGTGTGTGTGTGTGTGTGTGTGTGTGTGTGTGTGTGTGTGTGTGTGTGTGTGTGTGTGTGTGTGTGTGTGTGTATGTGTGTGTCCATATGAAGTCTACACACAGCCGTAATAACACATGACGTATGTACGAGGCAAACACACTAACAGGGGGAGTGCTGGATGGCGGGGCAAATACACATCCATAAGAGGTGTGTGTGTGTGTGTGTGTGTGTGTGTGTGTGTGTGTGTGTGTGTGTGTGTGTGTGTGTGTGTGTGTGTGTGTGTGTGTATCTATGCATGTGTATGTAAAATAAATCGCAACGGAAGAGGAGTTAAGAGTCCCCTAATCCAGCGAATATAAGCTCCTATGACCCACTTTTCCTGCTCTGCTTCACCGTCTTCCGTTGCCATGACAAATCTTAAGATGTTGTAGGGAGGGAACTTAAGAGGGAGGGGAGGGGAGGGGAGGAATGGGGAAGGAAAGGAGGGAGGGAGATTGAGAGGGGTGGAAAAGGGAAGGAAAGGAAAGGGGGTGGAGGAGGGAGAGGAAAAGGGGGGTGGAGGAAGGAGGAGAGAAAGGAGGACGTGGAGAGGGAGAAGAGGGAAAGTGGCACAGGGAGAGGGAAGAAGAAAGGGAGAGAAAGGGTGAACAGAGTGAGAGAGGAGAACGGAAAAAGGAAGGAGCTGGAAGGAAGGGAAATACAGGAAGAGAAAGGGAAGAGGAGAGGAGAGGAGAGGAAAAGGGAGATAAAGATTAGACAAGATACCTGACACAACATGCAGGGGTGTGAAGATCTGCCATAGCACACCTCCCTCTCACTCTTGCAATGTACTCCCCTTGAAACCTTTGCAATGCCGCTCCCTCAACCCTGCAATATTTCTGCAATCTCCCCTCTCTCTCTCTCTCTCTCTCTCTCTCTCTCAAGGGGGGTGGGTAAACAAAAGAGGCAGGTATATATGGCAGGTGGAATGAGTCGCACAACAAAAACAACAATGCACTACGAACGTACCGGAAATAATAATACGATAACAACAATAACAACATAATAACACTAATAATAAAAAAATAAAAAAAACATAAATGGCATGCAGAACGACTCGCACACCACCCCAGGTACACAACAACAACAACTATGCACACTGGACGTACCGGCACTTGACTGTCCCGGTCCATTGTGGTGGTGACCTGGGGCGATGCTTTCCCTTGTGTTTGCTCCTGCAGTGTGTGAGGAAAGACACAGCAGCTGCAAGGTAAAAGGTGAAAAAATCCTATGCTTAATAACCCAACACCATACACATCCATAAATTATTTCCACAGTGAATAAGTCTACAGTCTTATACATTTCATACTATATACAGAAAATTCATGATATTCCCCGAGATATATGAGAAACGTCAGGTTATTCGTCGCCCAATTTTGAATAAAAATAGTATTTGACTAGTGTCCGTTTCTCTGCCGTTACGGGGGTAAAGTTACTGGTGACCTACCGACATAACTGCATCATGTATATAGATATATGTATACAGCATGCGAGGATTTTCATCGTCCGCGAACCAGGTAGAGTTCACCACGTTTTTGGCTGAAGCTGTCAATTCGTCTGGACACTAACTAATAACAGACTTTGCCATGGAATCTTTTTTTTTTTTTTAATACAGATATTTTTGACCAGGTCTATTTAGGTCAAGGCCATGGATCAGATCGTTGCCACCACAATGCAAAGAAATCTTCCCCACGCGGGCGGTTTTCCCCCGTCTCTGCTTATATCAGAAGACGTTCAAAGTTCTGTGTAAACTCTGATCCAACCTCACTATAAATAAAAATCGTGAGAGAGAGAGAGAGAGAGAGAGAGAGAGAGAGAGAGAGAGAGAGACGCAGTAAGAAAATAAACAAACATCACTACCTGCCTCCCTCCTCCCCCACAAACACCATTACACCTGCCTGAGTGAGATATCCCCGGTGTGTATCTGTATTCAGTATGGACGGTGGGTGTTAGTGTCAGAGTGGGGGCATGTGATGATGAACAGCGCCATCGTATAGCGAGAGAAACGGCTGGGTCGCGGGCACGGGCTTACTATTCCACTTCCAGAGCTCTACACACACACAGACACACACACAAATGCCACCAACTCTTTCAATGGTCACCTGCCTATCTAATTACCTACCTACCTACCTATCTATCTACCTGTCTATCTATCTATCTATCTATCAATAATCCTACTTTTAACCTCTTCCTAAAACTCTTAATTCAAGGAACCAACCTCTTCCCTCTTTTCTTTTCTTTTTTTTATAAGGAACAAGAGGCTAATCCCTGAGTCGATCCAGGTGCGCACACTAATCCGGCATCATCCCAGACACCGCTTGAGAGAGAGGGAAAGGGCTTGGCGTTCTTTGCGTAATTAGTATTGGGGTGTGTGTTGGGGTCATGACTATATTTAGACACACACACACACACACACACACACACACACACCTGTAATTAGTTCCTTCCATCCGGTCCGGTGCAAGCATATCACGTCTCTCTCTCTCTCTCTCTCTCTCTCTCTCTCCACTTCCCTTTATTATCCTGTAGTAAATAAAAACGTCCAAGGTCTGAAGGGGTCACCATTTCACGAGAGAGAGAGAGAAAGAGAGAGAGAGAGAGAGAGAGAGAGAGAGAGAGAGAGAGAGGCAAGACAGGATCCAGCGCAAGAAAAAAATAAAGAAAAAAATAAAAAGCTTAAGAAATATGAGACGTAGTGAAGATGCAGCCGTGAAATTATACACAGAAAATAGTGAAGAATTATTATTATTATTATTATTATTATTATTATTATTATTATTATTATTATTATTATTATCATTATTACTACTACTACTACTGCAATTATTATTATTATTATTACTACAACTACTACTACTGCTACTTCTATTATTATTATTATTATTATCATTATTATTACTATTATTTGTTATATATGTAAAAGATTAAGGATTTATATATTCCGTTATACAGCTCAACTTCTGGCGTTATATATCAGTACCGTAATTATATGAAAATCTGTCTGCATGTCTATCTGTCTGTTTATCAGTGTGTGTGTGTGTGTGTGTGTGTGTGTGTGTGTGTGTGTGTGTGTGTGTGTGTGTGTGTGTGTGTGTGTGTGTGTGTGTGTGTGTCTTACGTACGGGCGTGAAACCGGTGTATGGTATAAGGGTGAAAAATTAAGGGCAAGAGTAGCTGGTGATGAGAGTATGTACTGTAGAGTATGGAGAGTGAATGAAATAAGAAATAGTATAATAATAATAATAATAATAATAATAATAATAATAATAATGACATTAAAGTGGTTGATAATCAGGTAAAAAATAAGCTTCCAGGAAATAAAGGCGGACGATGGAGAGAGAGAGAGAGAGAGAGAGAGAGAGAGAGAGAGTAATGGAACACTGGTACACACACACAGACTTACACTCACCCCAAAACCCACCCCACAATAGCTTAACACAGGAGAGGGTGAGAGATGAGGGAGGGGAGGGGTGAGGGGAGGGGAGGGAGGCAAGACTGAGCTTAACCCTTTCACCCCGAGGCCCTACCTAAGCTGCATAAAACACTGTCTAGGTGTGGCAGGAATATGATAAGAGAGAGAGAGAGAGATCAACAGGTGAGAAGCGAGTAATAATCAGGTAAGGGAAAGGCGAGACGCGAAAATGGGCAGGTATAAACAGGTAACTCATCTCTCTCTCTCTCTCTCTCTCTCTCTCTCTCTCTCTCCAATTATTAAACTTCTGTAGTTAGGCAAAGTTTATCTATTAATATTAAATCCTGACCACCAAGTACGGATCTATGTGGTCTGTCTGTCTGTCTGTCTCTCTGTCTCTCTGTCTGTCTCTCTCTCTCTCTCTCTCTCTCTCTCTCTCTCTCTCTCTCTCTCGTATTGTAAAGGCTTCTGCAATTAGAATAAATCACCTTATAAAT
Organism: Coenobita brevimanus; assembly: GCF_032717465.1. Lineage (NCBI taxonomy): Eukaryota > Metazoa > Arthropoda > Malacostraca > Decapoda > Coenobitidae > Coenobita > Coenobita brevimanus. The sequence continues at coordinate 46,314,529 of NC_136961.1, forward strand.
ATTATTAAGTCAGACCACCTACTATGGACCACTGGGCATGTGTGGTCTGTGTATCTATGTAGCCTCACACACACACACACACACACACACACACACACACACACACACGCATAACGTCCCCTTACTCCCCCACACATAAACCCCCACACAACCTCCCCACCACACACACACACACACACACACACACACACACACACACACACACACACACATCCCATTACGTTAACAGGCAGCCCGTTTTTAATCTCGGCCGTCTCAAGTCAGCTTATCCTCACAGTCATATCAATTAGCCGTGCATCCGGTTTGATCCTCACTCAAAACGCGCCCAATCCGGTTGTGCAATCCTCACTCCAAACCGTAACCCAATTTCGGTCAGTATTAGCTCAGTATCCCCTGCCAATTTAGTTTGTTCGTCCGTTTTCGTTTTAACTCCGTAACTCGCATATTTTTTTACATTTGCAATTTCTGTTTGGTTTTATGTCCTATGATGTTTGGTATTTCTGTGTTTTAATTCGGACTGGTGGTGGTGAGTGTCGCCTTCACCTGGTGGCACTGATATGGCATGGTAGCTGCACTGCCTGGTTATATAGACGTCCCTCAACTCCCTATCCACCCGGATAAAGGACTGCAAGGGAAGGGTAACTTCAGCCTGCAGTCCACCAAGTTCACGTTTACATGAACACGCGGCCACAAGAGGAAGAGGAAGACTAAGTGGTGGTGGTGGTGGTGGAGGAGGAGGAGGAGGAGGAAGATGATGATGATTATGATGATGATGATAATGACGATGAAGAAAATTAATAAAACTAATAAGAGTACTTGACCTTTTCCTTACCAGCAGCTTAATCCGTGTCTACTTAATTCAGCTTAATCTGTTGTATCTATTTAAGCTTAGTCCATTTAATCCAGTATGACATATTTACTGTTAATTCGTTCAGCTTACTTAATCCAGTTTGAGATTAGGCAACTTAAACACCATTACAACTCAAGCTTTGTCACTGCAGCTCAAACCTAAATGCAATTCAAGCTTGGCCAATTGCAACTCAAGCTCCAAGTGCAACTCAAGCTTGGCCAATTGCAACTCAAGCTCCAAGTGCAACTCAAGCTTGGTCAATGCAACTCAAGCTTGGTCAATGCAACTCAAGCTTGGTCAATGCAACTCAGGTTTGGTCAATGCAACTCAAGCTTGGTCAATGCAACTCAAGCTTTAATTGCAACTCAAGCTTAACGTTCCTGCAACTCCATTTCGGTCACTGCAACTCAAGCTTATATGCACCTCAAGCTTCGTCATCTGCAATTCCAGCTTAAATGCATCTCAAGCTTCGTCTGCAACTCAAGCTTAGTCAACTTTCCATCATGGCGTGGAGTTGATGAAGAAGCCCCTTGAGTGTTAAGTGAGACAGGTGCTGGGAGAGACAGCTTAATTGGAAGGCAGGTGAGAGGCTGGGTGGTCCACAGAGAGAGAGAGAGAGAGAGAGAGAGAGAGAGAGAGAGAGAGAGAGAGAGAGAGTTCCTAATTTACGCTGGTCATAGAAACTTTGCAGTACTTCCTAGGTGGTCTGTTTCCGATAATTGCTGAGAGAGAGAGAGAGAGAGAGAGAGAGTAAAATGAATGGTACTGGTTCACCCCTTCAGTACGATGACCTCATATATATATATATTTAACTTCATCCACCAGACGATTTCCTTCAGCTGGGGGGGGGGATTTTTTCGAAACTGGAGGGGTTGGATACAGGCTTCAATAACCCCTACAGTACGAGAACAACCCCCTCTTAGCTAGGCAGAATGGGTTGCATATTTTCACTAACTCCCTTTACTGAAGGAAATCGTCTGGTAGCAAGAATAGACCCAAGATGATTTAGTGAAAGTGAAGGAGAAAGACTGGATTTTCTTCAGTTCTAAATCCTTCATCCCATGTTCTTGTTACCCTCCAGACGGTTTTCCTCAGCTCAAGGAAATCAGGTGGTGAAGGGGTTGATGGAGTGACCGCTTCTAACCTCTACAAAATCGTCTGGAGGTAGCAATAATTCACTTGTTAAAAAGCTAATTGGTCATGAAAGAAGGTGTACGTCTGAGAGAGTATGTGGGTCAGGTGTGTGTGTGTGTGTGTGTGTGTGTGTGTGTGTGTGTGTGTGTGTGTGTGTGTGTGTGTGTGTGTGTGTGTGTGTGTGTGTGTGTGTGTGTGTGTGTGTGTGTGTGTGTGTGTGTGTGTATGAAGCAAGCAAGGTAAATTAAGTGCAGAGATGATCTGTCGTGGAGAGGATGGTTGGATGGGTGGATGGGCTTGGGGATGAGGTGGATGGATGGGTGAGTGAGTGGACTGGTGGATGGAAGGGTGGATGGAAGAGTGGAAGAATGAGTGAGTGAGTGGGCAGAAGGGTGGATAGATGAGTGGGAGAAAGGATGGATGGATGGATGGATGGATAAGATGAATGGATGGATGGATGGAGTGGATGGAAGTGGGTGGAACAAAAACAGTGGTTCATTCATGTAAGCTACTATACTACTATCCGACGGAACTGGTCCATACTCGGTACATACTGATGGGGGGGAGAGGCTTGGTGGTGGGGTGAGGGAGGGAGGGAGGGAGGGGTGAACAGAGAAGGTAGGAGGGGTGACGAAGGGGTGAAGGAGCTTGGATGGGGTGAGGATGAGGGAGGGAGTAGGGGGGAGGGGAGGGAGTAGTGGGGAGGGGAGGGAGTAGTGAGCGGAGGGGTGCAGTAGGGGTGAGGGTGAAGGGTGAGGGGGCCAGGGGGGGGGGAAGAGAGAGAGGGAGGGCAAGGGTGAAAGAAGGTAAGATGAGGGTGCAATAGGTAAGGCAGGAAGGGTGAAGGGGGTTGGGGTGAGAGGGGAGGGAGAAAGGGGTGAGGGGGGAGAGGGGTGAATATGGAGTAGAGGATGCACTGGGAGGGGTCAGGAGGGGCGAGGGAGGGGAAAAGGGTGAGGGGGAGGAAAGGAGGGGTGAGGCTGGGGTGAAGGTAAGAGAGAGAGAGAGAGAGAGAGAGGTGGAGGGGTGAGAGAGTGAAGGCTCAGTCAGTCCTCGAAGAGCTTGTGACCGAGGCGGAGGTGGGAGCGTGGTTGTCCTGCCCCCATCTCTCTCTCTCTCTTTCTCTCTCTCTCTCGCACCTTACCCTTCGCATTTTTTTTGCTCTCCTTCATTCTTTCTTCTTTCCCTCCTTTCTCAATCGTACTCTCTCTCTCTCTCTCTCTCTCTCTCTCTCTCTCTCTCACGTGCAAATTTACTTCTCTCACCTCTCAAACACGTGCCTCTACCTCTCTCTTCCCTCTCTCTTTCACGTGCATGATCCTGTCTCTACATCTCTCTCCCTCTCTCTTTCACGTGCATGATCCTGTCTCTCGCTCTCTTTTCCATTCAAGTTGGATGTCTGGTCCTCTCTCGCTCGCTCTCTAGCTTTTTTTCCTCCCAGGTTTCGCCCTCCTTTATGTTTTCCTCTCTCTCTCTCTCTCTCTCTCTCTCTCTCTCTCTCCATCCCTCCCTCTCTCTCTCTCTCTCTCCCTCCCTCCCTCCCTCCCTCTCTCTCTCTCTCTCTCTCTCTCAGTATATATATTTCGTCATATTTCACGTTCCTTTAAGGGCATAACTCTCTCTCTCTCTCTCTCTCTCTCTCTCTCTCACGCTTTGATCTCGCCATTCGTCGTGTCTTTCTGAATTTCCCTCTTAATTTCCCCCACTATTTCCATCTCCTCTGAATTTCTTTTCTCCTCTCTCTCTCTCTCTCTCTCTCTCTCTCTCTCTCGTCCCTACGTTTTTAAAAATTCCTGTTTACTATTTTCCCCTTCCATGTCTGATCTTGATTTCTTTCTTTTTTTTTTTTCTTTTTTATTTCCTCCCTCCGCTTCCCTTTCGTTTTTCGTATATATATATTTTTTTTCATTTCCATTTCCTTTTTCATTTCCTTTTTCGCTCATCATCTTTTTCGACGATTCTTTTAATGGGGTTTATTTCTGTCTTCACCTGTCATTAACTTTTTACCATTCCTCTTTTCATATGCTGATTTTTTCGTATTTGCTCTCTCTCTCTCTCTCTCTCTCTCTATCTATCTATCTATCTATCTATCTACCTATCTATATAATTTTTTTTAGTATTCCGTGGCTTCATTTCATAGTCATTATAAGTTCATTTTTATTTCTTCCATTTCTCCTGAACATCCTTTTTTCCTCCTCTCTCTCTCTCTCTCTCTCTCTCTCTCTCTCTCTCCCTCTCTCTCTCTCTCTTTCACCTGAATCTGTCCTATTTTCATTTCCCCCTGACTTTCCTTTTTCTTCCTCTATTTTCATTTCCCTCTCACTTTCCTATCATTCTTCCTCTGCTTTCATTTTCCCTCTGAGTTTCCTCCTCACTCTTCCTCTACTTCCATTCCCTCTCACTTCCCTTCTCATTCCTCCTCTGCTTCATTCCCCTTTGACTTTCCCTCTCATTCTTCCTCTATTTCCATTCCCTCTCACTTTCCATCTCATTCCTTCTCTATTTCCACAATCCTTTGAATCCCCTTTGTGCCCCAATGTCGGAAAATCGTCAGTGGAGCGTCGCCTTTGCCTTCCACCACCTGGGTACCACCTGGGCCACCTGCCGCCACGGGAGTCATCTAAATGCTAATCCCCCGCACGCTCAACTTCCGGCCACATTTATCCCGACAGTCACCCCTCAAACACCAAGGACAAAGTATTTACGTGCCGTCGATAGGTCTCCTCTTAGGGCCCGTTCAGAGTGGGGATGGAGAGGATGAATTTGGAGTTTCGAGGCAAATTGTTGGATCGTGCAAGTCGGAAAAAAAAAAAAAAAAAAAAAAACCGCCCTGTTTCACTGCCCCACGTTCACGACAAGGAGTTTCTCACTGTCAGGCGTAATGCAGGTGACAGTGAAAAATGGAACGCTCGGGAGTCGGAACCTAGGCCGATCAAAAGGCGTGTTCTTCGTATTTCCCCCCCCCCAACCTATTTATCGGACCATTTGCATCTTAAGTCGGTTCCAGACATGCTTTACCAGGTCCTAATACCGTCTTGAAACCGCGAGGCCTTACCACACGAAACAGGAGGGCTGGAATCTCTCTACCTCGCTTCACACACTGCCTCGAAGCTTTGCGGAAACCTAAAGAGATCTTGCTGAACTAAATCCGATATATATATAAAAAAAAAAATAGATGGTTACCTTTAACATACGAGTCACCTGTCAAATAATTTCATGATCCAAAGTGCTGAATTTGATCTTTTTTCTTTTTTTTAATGGCGTCTCGAACCTGTGTCGAAGGAAGGGGGTCGAATCTCGCTTCGGTAATTCGGGGCCTCAGATAAGTAAAGAATAACTGACCGCAGCTGTACATTCCCCTTTCTCTCTCGTCACAGGGACAGGCCGTCGTGTGTGTGTGTGTGTGTGTGTGTGTGTGTGTGTGTGTGTGTGTGTGTGTGTGTGTGTGTGTGTGTGTGTGTGTGTGTGCATATTCCAACTCTCTCTTTCCCTCTCTCTCTCTATCTATCTATCTAACTCTATATCTCTCTCTCTCTGTATATATTCTAACTTTCAAATCCTCAGGATCTGGCGAATTATCCATAAACTTTAATATACCTGGAAAAATGACTCGATCTAACCCCTAACTGCTGCTGTGCCAATGTGAACACTACGCATTTTCACCCTCGTGTGGGAGTGATATAGAGGCGAAAATTGAACAGTGAACATGATCCGTGAGTGCCACCTGTTCTTCGGGACCTGACCCAATCTGACCTGGATTAACAAGTAAGTTCTATAATAATAATAATAATAATAATAATAATACTCTTCTCCCACACCTACTACTATTACTATTATTACTACTACTGACATCTTCTACTACTACTACTACTACTGCCACTACAACTACTACTACTACTTTTAATAATAATAATAATAATAATAATAATAATATCCATACCACCGTTCTTTACACTGAAGGCAAACTGACATGTTTTACAACCAGCGATGGAATTTAAATGGCAATTTTTTTCTGCACTATATTGTGATCTAAAAAAAGGAAGAAAAAAAAAGAATAAAAGAAATATAAAAAGAGAAACGGGGAAAAAGAAAAAAAAATATATATATAAAAGAAACAGGGAAAAAGAAAAAACGAAAGAAAAAGAAAACGGAAAAGAAGAAGAAAAAATGATATATACAGAAAAACGAGACCTTATTACATGTGAACGAAATTTTCTGAAATCTGTCTTTCCTTTTTATTTCATCTTCTGTTCATTTGTGTTCGTAGGTGATGTGCTGGAGGGGAAGTTGTGTGAATGAAGTGTTTTGAAAGACCGTGGGCGTAGAGCTGGAGTGAGCGAAAGTTTATGACATTGGTGACGATGGTAACTGGAATATTAAACGCTGGGATATGAAACGTGTATAGGATGATCGATAGATATGGGAGATTGATAGATAAATGAATGGATGATACATAGATAATTTGAGAGAGAGAGAGAGAGAAAGTACTAGTCATTACGCTTTAACCACAACATACACACACACTGCTATCACCACCTCTCTCTCTCTCTCTCTCTACTGAAGAAAGAAATAAAGAGTCGAGTAAGATGCTAGAAGGCAATAGAGTACGTGAGAGAGACAAATGAGGGAGGCACTCACTCATTTACACACACACACACACACACACACACACACACACACACACACACCAAAAAGTAGGACAGACAAGCGAGAGGGAAAGTAACATTCTCTTTCTCTCTCTCTCTCTCTCTCTCTCTCTCTCTCTCTCTCTCACACACACACATTATGGTAACACGCCAAGGTACTCTCTCTCTCTCTCTCTCTCTCTCTCACACACACACACACACACACACACACATTGTGGTAACACGCCAAGGTACTCTCTCTCTCTCTCTCTATCAAGGCAACAGATATATGAAGCCCCCTCTCTCTCTCTCTCTCTCTCTATCAAGGCAACAGATATATGAAGCCCTCTCTCTCTCTCTCTTTCCCTCTCAGATAGCCCCATACGGCAAGTCTATTCATCTCTCATCCCAACAACACGTCTCCCGCTCCTAGTCAACATGCTCTATCGAACGGACGCTATTCTGAGCCGACGCGTATAGCCAGAGGACTGAGAATGACTGGGAATGCGTAAGGACGTATAGTCGCGGCCATAAACACTGCTCCACTTCCTGAACGATAAGTAATGGGACGGTGAACGATGAATTTTGAAACCCTCTATGTCGATGCATGGGGATCAACCTACTTTTTCAGAATGTTGCGTAAGTGTGTCATAATGGTTCGGGTGAAAATGCGTAATCATCATCATCATCAACCTTTTTCAGCACCACAACCACCATCATCATATCATCACCACCATCGCCACCACCACTATCATCACCATCATCATCATCATCACCACCACCACCATCGCCATCATTACCACCACCACTGCCACCACCACCACCACCATCATATCATCATCACCGCCACCTCCACTATCATCACCACCACCACCACCACTATCATCACCACCACCATCATTATCATCACCACCACCGCCACCACTATCACCACCGCCACCACCACTATCATCATCACCACCACCACTATCATCATCATCATTATCACCACCACCACCATCATATCATCATCACCGCCACCACCACTATCATCACCATCATCATCATTACCATCACCACTACCGGTACCACCAACCCCACTACCACCACCACACTCACCACAAGGCTGTTGACGCATCCCATGTGGAGAGGTCCGGCTGAGGTCCAAATAGGAAGACAGGAATACGTAATGGGACACAGGCCTGGGGGAATGGGGGTACAAAATGGGCTAAAATGGGTGACTTAGACTGGCTTTAGTGAATGGGGGTAATGGGGAGCATGGTAAATGGGGAGAGTGATAGTTCGTGTTGATGTAATGGGTGAAATAGGGAGTTAGGAATAGTTGAATAGGCAGTCGGGAATAATTGGAATGGTGTTGGGTAAATGGGTCAGATAATGGGTAATGGGGCTTGATGAGAGAGAGAGAGAGAGAGAGAGAGAGAGAGAGAGAGAGAGAGAGAGAGAGAACATTTATATACACATTCATCATTCATACAACTCCACCAATATTTCATACAATGAATAACCGTTTGATGTGCGTGAATAACAATGCAATAACGGAAATAACGAGGGACACACACGAAGAGCCCCGTTAATAAAAAAGAAAGAAAAAAAAAGAATAAATGATTTAGTATATGCTGGGAGCGGATGGATGGAGGACTAAGCTATTCAGACCGTGATGAATGGCAACAACAAGACTACCACTACTACTACTACTACTATTACTACTACTACTACTACTTCTACAGATAAAAAATAATAATATACGTAAACAGACTTGTAATCTTCGTCTAAAAAAGTATATGTAAAAATAAAGTTACACCCTGACATTACATTAACGTATCCCCCCAGGCTCTCTCTCTCTCTCTCTCTCCAAATCAACCCTTCATTCTTTTCTTTCGTTATTCCTTCCTTCCTTCATTCTCTCTCTCTCTCTCTCTCTCTCTCTCTCTCTCTCTCTCTCCAAACCAACCCTTCATTCTTTTCCTTCGTCCTTCTTTCCTTCCTTCCTTCCGATCTCTCTCTCTCTCTCTCAATACACACCCAATCCCCATACCTACACTCACCTTTACCCATCTTAATTAACCCCTGCAGACCGAGTACCCATTTTACCTGGCTCTATCTCCAGACGATTTTAGTCAGCTTAGGAGAGGCCTTTCGAACTGGAGGGGTTAGATCCAGCCTCCCTCAACCCCTCCACTACCAAGGGGGGTTTGGGGGTTGGGGGGGTTTCTAAGCTGAATAAAATCGTCTGGTAGGAGAGAGAAAAAGCTACAAGAGACGTCCTCAGGTGGATGGGGTTGCCTGGTGTGGACGACCCCCGGGTGATTATTCGTTTTAAAGCCAGACGATTTTATTCAGCTGCGAGAGACGTCTATAGTAGAGTGAAAAAATAACACTGATTCCACCTGAGAGATAAGGTGATGATAATGATGATGATGATGATGATAGTGGTGGTGGTGATGGTGACGATGATGACGACGACGAAAATGATGATGATGACGATGATAGACAAAATATGATTAAGTATTTGATGAAGGCGAAATAAAATAATGCATAAGTTAAAGATGATATGCCTACTAGTACTAAGGAAGAAAATGATGATGATATTAATAGCAGTAATGAAGATACTACTAATAATACTGATTTTCATGAATATAACCAAAGTCCTTAATAAGCATGAATAAAAAAAACATAAGCATACGAAAATAAACATCATAAACGTTACCAACAGGACGAAAAGAAGTAACAAAGATGATTAAGTATATGAGAGAGGGATGTGTGAGCCGGGAGCAGGGCAGTGAAATGGCGGGGGACAGGGTGACGTGGAGGCGATTTGTTTGTGGCCACCCCTAACGGGATTAAGGCGTCTGGCAATAGATAGATAGACAGAGGTAAGTTATTCAATATGACACACCTGACTGACTGACA
>NC_136961.1:46326547-46339047 GCF_032717465.1 Coenobita brevimanus
TCCACCCTTCAGGGGATAGGGAGGGAGTTAAGGGACCTTTGTATAACCGGGCAGCGCATCCGGCCGGCTCTATCGGTGCCCCCAGGTGAAGGCTCCCTCTCCAGCGTCCCTATGGTAGAAATGAGGCTAAAATAATGAGGGAAAATCGAGGTTTGCTTTTGATATTTATGTTGGGAAATCGGAATGCTCTCACGATCTGTTTGTTTTGATTCTTATTTCATGAATATTAGGGTCAACCTCATCCTTATGGCCACACACACACACACACACACACACACACACACACACACACACATCCTCCTTCTCACTCCTAAGCAAGCACACAAACACAAGGACTCCTAAACACACACACACACACACACACACACACACACACACACACACACACACACACACAACCCTCTTCAGCCCGTGTATATCTTTAACCACTTCTTTTTTGCCACCTTCAGACGATTTTCCTCGGCGTCATCTCTGCCTTAGCATTTAGCGTTCCGTCTCGCCACTGGAATCGTGACCAACCAATCTTAACCCCCCCTGTCCCCCCCTCACCACTCTTCCCCCTCTCCTTTTCCCTCCCTCTCCCCCTCTCCTCCCTCCCCCAGGCCCCGCCCTTCTTCCTCCTCCTCATTCCCCACCACCTCCTCCTTCTCCCTCTCACTCCTTCCCCCTTCCCTTCACTCCCCACTCCTCCACCTCCTCCTCCTCCTCTCATTCCCCAGCCTCTTCCCCTCTTCTGCCATTTTCCCCACTCTCTCCCCCTCTCGTCTTCCTCTTATTCTTATTCTTCCTCTTCTTCTTCTGTTCTTCTTACAATATTTCTTCTTCGCCTTCTACCAACCTTCCTCCTTCCTTTCCCTCCCTATCCATCCCTAAACCTCTCCCTTCTCACCCCCCCTCCTCCTTCCCCTACCCTCCCTCCCTCCCTCCCACCCACTCCCCACCCTTGAGCTAGCCTTGTACCCTCTGACATTTATTTTATTTATTTTTTAGTTCCAAGATAAATAATTTTTTTGTAAGTAACTTTTGCCTCTCCTGTATTTCTCTTTTATTTCCACATGGCGATGCTTTATTTTATTGTCTCTTTATTTCCATTTTTCTTTAATGATTTTTATTTTGTCTCTCCTATCTCCCTCTTTATTAAATTCCTCCCTCATGCTGTCTTTTCATTGTCGTTATTTTTCCCTCCCCCTCCTCCCCAATCACTCCCCCTACCCATCTACCCTCACTCCACCCCTTTCCCCCTACCCATCTACCCTCACTCCACCCCTTTCCCCTCCCCTTCACTCTCCCTCTCCTCCTCTCACCTACTCACTCTTCTTCCCTTCCCCTCGCTCTTCCTCCCACCGTCTCTCCCCTCACTCTACTCCTCTCCCTCCCTCATCCTTTATCCCCCTTCCCTCTCCCCTCTCCTCCATAAACTCACCACTCTTCCTTCCCCTCTCTCACCCACCCACTCTCCCCCTCCCCCATCCCTCTCCCCTCTTCCTTCCCCACTCTCCCCCTCCCCCCTCCCTCTCCCCTCTTCCCTCCCCTCACCCCCTCCCCTCGTCAGCCCCCACTATAGCAAATCTCAGGGTCGCTTCAGCCTTGAGCCTCTAAGACGTCATTTCAATTTAAGTCTCAGTCTCCCTTCACCATTTTACTTAGGGTGAGACTTGTGCTGAAATTCGATGCTACGTACCTTCACATGTCACCATTTCGACGCTAATACGCACCGTCCATACTGAATACATGCTAGGGTTGTATAATTCCGGACAAGTGAGAAGATCTCTAACACCTTTCAGCTCAGATAATGGAAGTGAAATTAAACTGGAAGGCTGATTTGACTGGTAACCAAGGAGACTGACTGCTACCTGACACCTAAGGCTCGTCGAATTTCATGCAAACACAACTACAATACTGAAACAGGTAAAAATAAACAGACTACACTCCTTTCATTTTAACTTGGCCCAGATTTTCGTCCTTTGGCAGCTTATTTCACGTAGCTCAGTATGGGTGTAAGAAGACGACGGTACGGCCCTACATCCTTCTTTATACAGCACTTCTTCGTGACTAGCACCATATGCTAGTGTAATTCCATCGTTACAACTAATTCAAGATGGACAGATGGCAATTTTAGGCCAAGTTAGAGTGAAAAGAGCACACTATTTCCGAATAACAAGAACATCACACTACACACTACTAACCTCCTGTGTATACTGTATGCTGGCCGGCTCTGGTATACACAATCCAAGGTGTATTCTGTATACTGTCGGTGTAAGTTCATCCGCAGGCCCGAGTAACACTATTCTCCGTCCCTGGGGAAGTGACCCGCCTCTACCCGTGCGTGGCCCTCGGGTGGAAATGCAGTTGGTGATCAAGGTTCCTGATCTGTTTCCACTGCACCTCTTCAACTTCATGGTCGGTCCTGTTAAGCAAAAGCAAGGGAAATTCAGTGACAGTCTCTTCAATGATATTTCACTTTTATAGCACCACATTCTACTATTCTCTTCAGTATTCAAGATGGAGAGATGGCAATTTTACGCCAAGTTAACGTGAACAGAGTATAGATATGCAGCCTCGGCCCAGATGGTGAGATGAGGGGAAAAGGGGAAAAAAAAAAAAAAACTAGTTATTAGAATTATAATTTTACTTATGCCCTGTTCAAAATTTTGCTATTATTAATCTGGGATCGAACCTGCGTCCTTTTAGATACGTGACAGGGAGAAAATGTTAAACTGAGAATATATATGTCCAAGGAGAGTTATTTGAGATTCTGAAGTAATTTGAGAGAGAGAGAGAGAGAGAGAGAGAGAGAGAGAGAGAATGAGTAGGTGCTGGAGTGACTGTGATGTGTGAAATGAAGGAAGAATGGGGGCTTTATGAGAGAGAGAGAGAGAGAGAGAGAGAGAGAGAGAGAGAGAGAGAGAGAGAGAGAGAGAGAGAGAATAACTGAGGGTGTATGAACTCAATGTGCGGGAACTAATGGACTTGTGTGCTCAAATGTGTGTACATGAACTGTGTGTGTGTGTGTGTGTGTGTGTGTGTGTGTGTGTGTGTGTGTGTGTGTATTCCTAACTTTCAATGCACATCATCTCTCCTCTTGCTTTTCCTCAAGTAAATAAATAAATAAATAAATAAGCCTAATTATTTTCAATGCTGCTGACTTACATTTGAGCAAACTTAGCTAATTTATTTTCGCTAACTCCAGACCGCTTTATTCACCTGAAAGAGAGAGAGAGAGAGAGAGAGAGAGAGAGAGAGAGAGAGAGAGAATCTATATCTCCCTCTCTCCTCATCCCTCTTATGCTTTCGTCTCCCTCACCCTTCTCTCCCACTTCACCTCTCACCCCTCCCACCTGACTCTCTCTCTCTCTTTCAATTTCCCCTCCCCTTTCCCCTCCCCTCTCTCCCTTCAGTCAATCCCCATACCCTTAACCATCCATCTCCTCCCTCTTCCCCCTCCACTCCCATCCAACACTCCCCCTCCATTTTTCTTCCCTTTCTCCCCCTACCCCTCTCTCTCCCCAACATCCATTCATCACCCCGCCAACACACCCTTCCCCCCCCCACCACCACCTCCCAAGCTAAGCACTTCACGTCACTTCCAACTTCTCTCAAACACACTTCACTTTTTCTTTCACCTTCGCTTTATGCAGGTGTCGTGTGAATAATGAATGGTTGAGGAACAGTCTGGGGCAAAAGTTTTCTATTCCACCGCGTCTGCTTCACATTTAGGGCATATCTTAACACACAGGATTATCTCTTAATCATTTGCAACACACAGGACTATCTCTTAATCATTTGCAACACACAGGACTATCTCTTAATCATTTGCAACACACAGCTCAATCTTGCATCATTTCTTAACACCCCTGGGATTTCTTCCTCTCCGCACCCTTCATGCAAAAGATGATATTGCCTTTATTGAATAATCCGCTTCCAGGAGATTAACTGTGCCACGCCGACTCCGTGCTTTCTTTACCGCCGCACAGCTGTAAACTTTGTACATTTTTTGTCCCTGTGTAGAATTCAGCTCTCATATGGGGGGGGGGGGGCTCTCCACATGCACCTCTTATACAGTAATCAAGGTGGAGTTGAAGGCTTTTCGTCTTAGCATCTGTCCTCCTCTTACTGATTCACTTCAACCCCTCTCTCTTCCCGCCGCAGTGTCGTATCTTTATTTTCTATCCGTATTTCAATGGTCACTGCTCTTCTGAACTATTTGCTTGCATCTCTTCTCCATTCCGGCGGGCACGCAGCACCCGTTTGGCAGCGCTGTCTCCAGCTCTCTAACGCAAGAGTTAACCGATACTCTGTCGTCGCTCATGCATGCAACAAATCAACCTGGAAGTGTCTCCCTTAGTCTATACTTCCCTCTGCCTATGACCTCCAGTCTTTTAAACGCAGTGTGTCCAGGCATCTCGAAATTAACAGATCTTGAATTCGACTATTTTCTTCCTTTTACTTCTTTCCTCGTTACGTAAAAAAAAAAAAAAAAATACCCATCACTTTCCTCCCTGACACACCATATCTAAGAGAGTCATGAGAGTCACATACAGGCACAACAACATTCCACGCCTCTCTCAGCTTAGAAGTATCAGTCTGCGAAGGAAAGTGAGTAGAAGAAACGAAATGGTAACCAACCCTGTATCCATCCTGATTTTACGATGCCAATAATGATTTAAATGGAAGACATACCCTAACACATCTGAAACGGGTCCAAGTGGGGCCAAAACTGTTTTATCTTTTCTGTAAAATACTTTGGCATACGTGGGAAGAATTCTCACTATCTGATGTTTATTTTTAACGGTATGGATGCTTGCCTTAGTTACCCCTTCTTCTTCTTCTTCTGCTTCTTCTTCTCTCTCTCTCTCTCTCTCTGCACCTCCAAATCAACCTTCCTTATCCTCCTATTCTCTCTCTCTCTCTCTCTCTCTCTCTCTCTCTCTCTCTCTCTCTCTCTCTCTCTCTTTCACTTGTACAACTCAGTCATTAATTTAATTTAACAGCATATCATAACAACAGAGAGAGAGAGAGAGAGAGAGAGAGAGAGAGAGAGAGAGAGAGAGAGAGAGAGAGAGAATCACACTACCCACAGAAAAATAAATGGTAAAAGTTGGTAATGAAAATAGTTTGTACTCCCACCATTTGTTGTATGTATTGGACTGTATGAGGGAGAGTGACGGCCAGAGTTAACCCATCCCCATGCTGGACAAGTACGAATTAGAGGGGTCTATAGTGAGCTTATTTTCACCTGGCGGAACTGGGGTAGGAATGAGTCTCCTTGGTTACTAGTCAAATTGAGCAAAATGGGGTTGGAGTGTTTGGGAAAGTGAATTTGTTTTTATGTCTGTGTTTGTGTGCGTCTCTGTGTAGATGTCATTTGTGTGAACCGACAGGGTGTACACATTTTCAAGCGTATGTATGTATTCAGTATGGACGGTGGGGATTAGCGCCGAAGTGGTGACATGTGAAGGTGTGTGGTACGCTGAAAGACCCTGGGGAACGGACTATGAAATCCATGGTCTCTCTCTCCCTCCCTCTCTCTCTCTCTGCTTTCATCTCTCTCCCTCTCTCACTTACACACCTCCTCACCTCGGATCCCTTTCAAACACACATTCCCTTCACCTCCCCCATCACTTTATTTAATATCCTCAAGTCTCCCCTCTGCCATCCCTCACACACACACACACACACACACACACACACACACACACACACACACAGCCTTCTAAAGTGCTTGCTATCTCTCTAGACCCTGCAAATCAATGTGCCCTTTGGAAACAGTAAAGGAAAAGGTACAATAATAATAATAATAATAATAATAATAATAATAATGATGATGATGGTGATTAGGAGGAGGAGGAAGAGGATGGTCTTTCATTTCTTTGCTTCAATGTCGTCTTGCATTCCTCTCTCTCTCTCTCTCTCTCTCTCTCTCTCTCTCTCTCTCTCTCTCTCTCTCTCTCGTACAAGCAAACCCTCTTTCCATTTCCTGATCCCCTTCCATACATAAGTGTTCTCTATATCAGCACTACGTATGTTATTCCCTTCCTAGGCTTTTAGAGAGAGAGAGAGAGAGAGAGACAGGGAGACAGAGAGAGACAGAGAGAAATTCGTGTATTTCTGTCCGTGTCTGTCTGTCTGTCTGTCTGTCTGTCTCTCTCTCTCTCTCTCTCTCTCTCTCATTTCTTCATTGTTAAGGACTACACTCTTCCCTACTCTTTCCCTTTCTCACTCATTATACCTTTTCCATCCTTTCTTATCTTTCATTCGCTTCCTTCCCTCCTATCCACCCATCCCTCCTATCCATTATCCCCCCACCAGGAGCGTAGGGACACGGGGCTAGGCTAATTGGAGCGAGAGTGACCGGTGACCAGTTGCTCGTCCCTCAGCGGCATTGTGACATAAACCCTAAGCACTTTTTATTTAATTTCTGTTGGACCGCCTAAGCCCGCTAAACCACCCGGCACCTTTCCTCTTCCTCCATAATTTCTCTCCTCTTCTCCCTCTCCCTCGTCCCTCCATCTTCCTCCCTCCCTCCCTCCTCTCCTCCCCTCTATTTATTTCTCTTCTCCCCTCCATTTCTCCAGCCTACCTTTACCTCCTCTCTCTCTCTCTCTCTCTCTCTCTCTCTCTCCACCATAATAGGGCCCTTAGTATCACCTCTCCCTAACCCCCTTTCCAACTCCCAGCGGTGCGTTTAGGTCAGCACCCTTCACACGTTCCTTCTTAAGTGCTTAATTTCACGCCGGCATCCTGTTCCACATTCCTTATCCTCGCTGCCTAATACCCCTAATACACACCTTATACCCTATACACAAGGCTTGGTGTATTTCTCCGCCCACAGGTGATTCTGTTAATTATAAAGAGCCAGGAAGGGAAGTGACGGACATGCCCTAAAGTGAAGCAGAGGAAGTGTAATAGTAAGCGAATTTTTGACACCGATTGTACAGTTTGTTCCATTAATTCGCAGACGCTGACAAGGATAGGGCAGGGTTAATGATCAGGCAACCTATCTCCCTTCCAACGACCGGTCAGACTACAGGACAAAGTTGGTTTCCTCCTCATTTCTCTTCACCCTGCAGCACAGTCCTCCCCTTGTATAAGACCTCAATAATCTGTTTACATTTACTGTAGGTTACCAATTATATTCTTGGGTGAACAGAGAGGGGGAACAAACTTTGCCTCTGAGTCTGACCGGTCCGAAAATCGATCCCGGGTTCTGCTAGTTCCGATCTGTACGTGCTAACCACTACACCACCGGCTCCCCTGAAGTAACTGGGCACAGACGCCACTGGTGTTTGTCAGGTGATGCTGGGTACGTGATGAGCCCCCCCCCCTCTCTCTCTCTCTCTCTCTCTCTCTCACTACCCTGTCCCACATTCTCTCACCCACCCATATTATTAGCTCCTCGTCTGGCACCCTTATTAGACACAGATATCCTTTTGCAACACACTATATTGCTTCATTGCAACACTACTGCAATACCCTACCTTAACCCCTTTTCAGCAGCGACTTATTTATTTTAGTTATTTATTTACTCATACATTCATTCATCCATACATATATTTGCCCATTCATTCTTTCATTCATCCATTCATTCATTCATTCATCCACTCATCTATTTAATCATCCATTCATTCACTTACTTTATCCATCCATTCATTCATTCATTTGCTTTATCCATCCATCCATCCATTCATTTATCTGCTCATCCATCAATTCATCCACCCATCCAGCCATCTGTCCATCCATCCATCCATCCATCCACTCACCCACCCACCAATCCATCCATCCATTCATTCATTCACCCACCCACCAATCCATCCATCCATTCATTCATTCACCCACCCACCAATCCATCCATCCATTCATTCATTCACCCACCCACCAATCCATCCATCCATTCATTCATTCACCCATCCATCCACCTACCCACCCACCTACACACCAACCCATCCATTCCTTCAGTCATCCATCCATCCATCCACCCATCCATTTCTTTATGCTTGCATCCCAGACGATTTTATTCAGCACGAGATATATTTTACAGCAAACGGGTTAATGATGTCTATATTTAACCCCTTCAGCTCGAAAATTTATATATCTCCTGAATAACAAAATCGTCTGAAAAATTAAGAAAAAAAAAAAAACAAGTCATCGGAGTGAAGCCTCTTTTTTTTTTATATATATATATGGTGACTTTTTATTTTTGACTTTTTCCTTTTTTTTTTTGACTTTATTTTTGACTTTACTTATTTTTTTTACTTTTTTATTTTTTTTTATTTTCGATTTTTGACTTTTTTATTTTTTTTATTTTCGATTTTTGACTTTTTTTTTATTTTCGATTTTTGACTTTTATTTTTTTTATTTTCGATTTTTGACTTTTTTTTTTCGATTTTTGACTTTTATTTTTTTTTTCGATTTTTGACTTTTTTATTTTTTTTATTTTCGATTTTTGACTTTTTTTATTTGTGAGTTTTTTATTGGTTTATTTTTATTTTTTTTTTCCCAAACCACTAATGGCTCTTTTTCAGCTTAGGGAGATTTTTTTCTTAATTGGAGGGGCTATATATAGGATTCTCTCTCTCTCTCTCTCACACACACACACACACACACACACACACACACACACACACACATATTCTCTCTCTCTCTCTCTCTCTCTCTCTCTCTCTCTCTCTCACACACACACATATTCTCTCTCTCTCTCTCTCTCTCTCTCTCTCTCTCACACACACACACACACACACACACACACACACACACACACATATTCTCTCTCTCTCTCTCTCTCTCTCTCTCTCTCTCTCACACACACACACACACATATTCTCTCTCTCTCTCTCTCTCTCTCTCTCTCTCTCACACACACACACACATATTCTCTCTCTCTCTCTCTCTCTCTCTCTCTCTCTCTCTCACACACACACACACACACACACATATTCTCTCTCTCTCTCTCTCTCTCTCTCACACACACACACACACACACACACATATTCTCTCTCTCTCTCTCTCTCTCACACACACACATATTCTCTCTCTCTCTCTCTCTCTCTCTCTCTCTCACACACACACACACATACTCTCTCTCTCTCTCTCTCTCTCTCTCTCTCTCTCTCTCTCTCACACACACACACACACACACACACACACACACACACACACACACACACACACACAAGTATCCATGATAAGGAAAGCACGCGAAAGTTTCCACCAACAGCAGCAGCAGCAAGAGAGAGAGAGAGAGAGAGAGAGAGAGAGAGAGAGAGAGAGAGAGGTTGATAACGATGACGTAAATTTAAAAAAAACACGGAATCCATAACGCAACCCTGACGTAAGCGCCCTGTTCCTGACTTTACTACTTCCGGGTTGCGTTTTTGGCTTTAGCAGCGGCGTCCAAGCGACCGTATAACATCTTAAGTTTACGACCAAGGTAATAATTAAGACGGGGATTTACGGAGATGACGTGCCCAGATTTATAAGCAGTCTTAAGAACGATTTTATAAAGAGTCATAGCATTATTACCCCTCCCCGTCCCAGAGGGGCGCGGGGACGGGTACTGTTTTCATTCGGTATATCTGTTTGTCTGTCTGTCTGTCAACAATTTTACGCGAAAACTACCCAGGTGATTTTGACAAAATTACAGGAGTGATGGGCTATGACCTTCTGATCACCTGATTAAATTTTGGACCAAACTGGGTCAAGGCCCAGGCTGTTGACCCAAAATATGTAAATAAAAAAAGGTACCTTAAAAAATCGTTTTTCGCCATAACTCCTTTCAAATTCGTCAAATCGACATGAAACCAAAAGCTAAAGGTGCATCTTTCAAATCTGCATCCTATAGCATGCCTCATTACATCAGGGGGTCACCTCCCAGTTAGCAGTAGGGGGGTCAATGTCAGGTGGGTCAGGTCTAAAATTTCAAATGGGCATAAAATCGCCAGTTTTCACCCGATTTACTCCAAATTTGATATGTGACATCTTTGACTAGATATCCTGTTGTGTTTATACGTCAGCACTAAAATACCTGCCGGGGACGGGTTTGCCCTGCCTTGGCACCGCTTCTTGTTATCGGTGAGTGTTAAGATTAGCCACTTCAGCACCAGGTCACACTGCTCTCTCTCTCTCTCTTTCTCTCTCTCTCTCTCTCTCTCTCTCAGGCTGAAGAAAATCCAATGGCAGCAAGAATTTAAAAAAAAAATCACATCCTCATACGGAAGAGGTTAAAAAATCCCCCCTCCCCCTCCCCCCCCGGTAATTTCACGGGAGTGGTCGTTTAGGAGGTCGTTAACCCCCCCCTTTCGTCGCGGCACCTCGGGGGGGAGGAGGGGGGAGGGGGGCTTCACGGGGGGGGGCTCATCCGGCAAGCAAGCATAAAATGAAAAAAAAAAAAAAGGTGTCGTCGGTCTGAAAGGGCTCATGGGGACGACTCCTTAACCCTTTCAGTACGAGTGAGTGACAGGAAAAGGGGGGATATACTCTCTCTCTCTCTCTCTCTCTCTCTCTCTCTCCCTCTCTCTCCCAGTGAACATGAATATAAACCGACTGCTGCTGCAGGTGGAAACTTTTGAGTGCTTTCCTTGTCGTGGTTACGTGTGTGTGTGTGTGTGTGTGTGTGTGTGTGTGTGTGTGTGTGTGTGTGTGATTCTACTTTTCCTGCACAGAGCTTAGAGGAAAAGGATGGCTGAAAAATTACTATGTATGGCTTAGTATGGCTGTGTATGGCTGTGAATGGCTGTGTATGGCTGTGTATGGCTGTGTATGGCTGTGAATGGCTGTGTATGGCTGTGTATGGCTGTGAATGGCTGTGTATGGCTGTGAATGGCTGTGTATGGCTGTGTATGGCTTAGTATGGCTGTGTGAGAGTAATTCAGTGGCGGACATGTCATAATTCAGTATATTACCTGATGCCTGTCTGATCAGAGTATATAAATGACTAGAGTTTGACGATGGCACAAAAAAGTACTATTATTATTACTACTACTACTACTATTATTATTATTATTATTATTATTACGGTATTATTATTATTATAATTATTATTATTATTATTATTATTATTATTATCATCATCATTATCATTATTACTACTACTACTACTACTACTACTACTATTATTATTATTATTATCATCATCATCATCATCATCATTACCACCATCACCACCACCATCATCATAGCGGAATAAGGAAATATAAATCACATTAAAAATACAGCTATCATTCCTCAAAAATACTCCCCAGATATGACGTGTGAGTGAAAGGAAAAGGGAAAATTCTCTCTCTCTCTCTCTCAAGGAAGGTAAAGGGCGAGCGAAGGGAGTAACGAAGCGGGGTAATGTCTAAGAGTTTATATTTTAGTGCTTACAACTTTTCCTCAGAGAAACATTTCGAGTATGAGCATCAGGGAGGAGGAGGAGGAGAAGGAGGAAGAGGAGGAGGAGGAGGAGGTATGTATGAAGTGGCTAACAGTAAGAGGACAGAAAGGGGTGAGTAAGGAGAGACAAAGGTAAGTAAAAAGAGAGTAAGAATGTGAGAAAAAAGAAAGCATGAGAAAGAGAAAGGTAAGTAAGAGTAGACACAGCGGTATTTCACACACCTGTATTTGACACCTGTATTTCACACCTGAATTTCACACACCTGTATTTGACACCTGAATTTCACACACCTGTATTTGACACCTGAATTTCACACACCTGTATTTGACACCTGTATTTCACACCTGAATTTCACACACCTGTATTTGACACCTGAATTTCACACATCTGTATTTCACACCTGCATTTCACACACCTGACTCTGAAATACATGTGTTCACGGGGACACAATTACTCTACGGAACGGCAGGCTCCAACCCGTTACCACTCTCTCTCTCTCTCTTTCTGTGTGTGTGTGTGTGTGTGTGTGTGTGTGTGTGTGTGTGTGTGTGTGTGTGTGTGTGTGTGTGCTTATATCTCCTGACTCTCACTCCCACCTAAAGCTAGGGTGAGATACAGTTTAGAAACAGGGAGAGAGAGAGAAATAATAAAGACAGTGAGGGTGAGAGAGAGAGAGAGAGGAGAGAGAGAGATGCATAGTTTCCACGCCATAGGGGAAATTAAAATGGAGAACTGTTCAATAATGTTCAATCTACTGTTCATTTAAGTTCCATTCCCCTTCCCTTTTCTCCCTGTGTTATGCATTGAACATTTACTGAGCGGTATTGAACAGTTAACATATATAGCTGAACCTTTGTCATTTTTCGTGTAATGGAAGAATTATGTACCAGTGTGTGTGTGTGTGTGTGTGTGTGTGTGTGTGTGTGTGTGTGTGTGTGTGTGTGTGTGTGTGTGTGTGTGTGTGTGTGTGTGTAACTCCACTTCGCAGAAAACCTGGTCAGAATTATTTATCATACTCTTTTTACTCTAACTTGACCCAAAAATGCCACCTCTCCATCTTGAATACTGAATCGTAACAACAGATTAACACTAGAATAAGGTGCTAGTCACGAAGAAGTGCTATGGAAAG
>NC_136961.1:46344047-46346547 GCF_032717465.1 Coenobita brevimanus
AAAAAAAAAAAAAAAATGCATAGACAAACTGACCTTGACCTCTGACCTTGACCTTACCCTGACCCGCATCCAAACCGGGTCATTTCCTCAACTTCACAATTATGTCCGTTTTGGCCGAAATTTAACTGGGCATTTATGATATGTATCGTTAATAAATAAATAAATAAACAAATAAACATACATAAGGTACACATATACATTACATACTTACACACATACATACAGATACACATACATACATAGACATACACACATACATATATACATACATATACATTCATACAAGCATACATACACACACAATTCGATCATAACGGTATATTCATCCACACACACATACATACATACATACATACATACATACACAAATATCTCGATCATAAAAAAACGACACCGAACTGAAAAATAGATATAATCGTGGTGAAGTGGCGAAAATTCAGGGTCTGAACAAACATACACACGCACATGACGCACACATCTCGTATAAAAACTCCATTACTCTGTGTACACACTAATTAGCCCAGAGGCGTACATAACCATACATACTCTGGTTAGGAATACACACACACACACACACACACACACACACACACACACACACGCACACACACACACACACACACACACGCACACACCAATCACATATAAATTAACTAAGTACACAGCATCACACACAACTCTCTCCCTCTCTCTCTCTCTCTCTCTCTCTCTCTCTCTCTCTCTCTCTCCAAACATCAAAAGGCAAGTGATATTATAATGGCATAATTAAAACTTACGGTTCCATGACAGGCTGGTTAATTGTATATACCTGTATGTGCAAGGTGTGGATGACTGTATGGGTGTGGCTGGATAACTGAAACATCTATCTATCTATCTATCTTTCTATCTATCTGTCTATCTAGTTATCTATCTACCTGTCTATCTATCTATCTACCTGTGTGTGTATGTAAGTATGTATTTGTTTGTGTGTATGTATGTAGGTATGTGGATGATTTTGAGTCCTATCTGAATGGGAAATTATATATACAAGTATGGACGTGGGTCAACCCCCTGAATATCAAAATCCCTGAATAAAATCGTCTGGTGTAAGCTGAATCCATCCCTTCACTCAAATGCCAACCTTTCAGATGATTTCCTGTACCATACTGAAAAGGCCCTGTAAGAAACGGTTAATTACACGCCACGTCTAAACCATCCCTGATCACTGTGGCTCTACGTTGAATAAAATCGTCTGGTAGCAGTAAGAGCCCCCCCTCCCCCCCAAACAAAAACGTACTTGGGCTGAAAGGGTTTAGGTTAAAAAAATATCCTCAAGGGCCAAGGTGTTAACTTCACTGATTAACTTCATTTCCACCTGTCCGTGTGAGTTTCCCCTCCCTCTCGTCACTGCTCTCTCTCTCTCTCTCTCTCTCTCTCTCTCTCTCTCTCTCTCTCTCTCTCTCTCTCTCTCTCTCTCTTCATGCTGTACCATCCTTGTCTTCATCTCATAGTAGTGGATATCGTAGTCTTGGTCTTCTCTAAAACAACCTCGAGATTAGGTCTGTTGCTGTTGGCTTTCCTTTGTACTCCTTTTTGCACTCCCTTCAGCGCCCTCTCATCTCACCCTCCTCCCCTCTCCCTCTCCCTCCTTCACCCCTCCCTTTCGCCCTCATCCTATCCCTTCCTTCCTCCCTTACCTTTCCCCTTCCCCTCCATATTTATCCCTTCTTTGTGCTCACTCCCTCATCCTTCTCCTCCCCCTCCCTGTCACCCTTCCCCTCCTTCCTACCCTCACCTTCCTCCCCCTTCCCCCTCTGCTCATCCATTCTGCTGTCTGCTTTCCTCATAAACTAGCAGAAGCATCAGTGACCCTAACTATTACCACCCTATCCCCTCCCCCTTCCTTTCCCCTCCCCTCCCTCCCCCTCCTTCCTCCCCACCCCCCAGCTGTCCCCTTCTTCCCTCACTCCTATCCATCTCCCATCCCTCCCTTCCCCTCCCCCCACCTCTCCACCCCCCTCCACCCCTCCCTCAAAATCGACAACATCGGTCCCCCACACCCCTTCATCTCTCCCCCCCTCATCTTTCCTCTCCCAGCATTTCTCCCTCCTCTCTTTCTCCCTCCCTCCCTCTCTCTCCCCCTTTCCCCTGCATCTCTTTTACCGCTCTTCTTCTCTCTCCCCCCACCCCCCTCTCTCTCTTAGATTACCGGCGTGTGCCTCAAACTTCAACCAATGTTTCTCAAAATGGGTCGTAAGATCTTTTGAGGTACTGCTTATCCTTGTAACTCCCTCCATGGCTCCCCCTTCACTATGGGTCGTAAGATCTTTTGAGGTACTACTTATCCTCGTAACTCGTGGTAACTTCCTCCATGTCCTCAGTATGGGTCGTACGATCCTCTGAGGTACTACTTAACCTCGTAACTCCTGATAACTTCCTCCATGGTACCTCCTCAGTATGGGTCGTAAGATCTTTTGAGGTACTACTTATCCTTGTAACTCCCTCCATGGTTCCCCCTCTC
>NC_136961.1:46361547-46376547 GCF_032717465.1 Coenobita brevimanus
AACTCACAAAATCATTTCCTATCCGATAATAAAATAACAAAATAAAGAATAATCCCGAAAAATATCTCCCTTTCCTTTATATATATATAAAAAAAAACTGAAAAATGAAAATCGTACAGGCCTTCCCCACCCCAAAATTAAATTAGAAAAAAAAAAAAAAAAGAAAAAAAAAATCCTGTCTCCCCCTTCGTATATTCAGAAATGTTTACCTCCGAAGACAATTTCCTTCTCAAAAATTAAACAAAAATGATAAAGTATATAAATAGAGCTATAAGGAGAACCCCACCCTCATCCAAAATAATAATAATAATAATAATATACAGACTACTCTCCCTTCCTCCCCTCTCCAAAGAAAAATATACCAAATTCCTAGAGACAATATCGCGTCCCCCCCCCCAAAAAAAAAAAAAACAAGAAAAATGAAAGAAAAGGAAAAGAAACAAGGCCTCCATCCCTCACCTTCTCAAGACAAAATAAAGAAAATACACTCTAAGATACCCCCTTCTACACCCATGAAGAAAAATATTAAGAAAATTGAATTAACTCCTCAATGCAACATCTAAAAACAGAAATATACACTCAAGGTATCTACCCCCTCCCATCCCCTCCTTCCTACCCATCCTCACTCTCCACCTCCCTCCCCATACGTCGCCTCCACACACACACCCCTTCCACCTACCCCAATCTCCTCCATACCCCCACCCCCTTCCCCCATACACCCCAACCACAACTTTACTCTTCCCACCCCAACCCCCATATCCCCATCCCCTTCCCCCATACACCCCCACCACATCTCTACTCTTCCCACCCCCCAACCCCCATAACCCTCCCCCTTTCCCGCCTCCTCCCCCCACCCCTCTCACCCCCCTCCTCCATGGTCTAAATTATGTATGCATTAAGTTTTTCCCTCCGGCCCGGCAATGGAGAAGGCGAGCAGCAAGCCTGTAATCTGCTGGCCCCCCGACCGTCTGTGTGTGTGTGTGTGTGTGTGTGTGTGTGTGTGTGTGTGTGTGAAGGGGTGAGGGTGGGTGTGGACATTTTAAATAAATAAATATATATATATATATGTTGTTCAAAATGATACTTGAAGCCCTCTCAGGTGACTTCAGAAACGGACTCCCGTGGGAGATGTTGTATGCTGATGATTTGGTGTTGATTGTAGAGAACGAAAAGGGAGGCAGAGGAAAGGTTTAGGAAGTGGAGAGATGGTATGGGGCACAAGGGCTTAAGAGTAAATGCAGAATAAAACAAAAGTGATGATATCTAGCGTTGGTGGCGGTACTGTCAAAGACGAGGGAGAGTGGCCATGTGCAGTTTGCCACAATGGCGTGGGAAGTAATTCCATCCTATGCGGTGTTTGTGATAAATGGGTGTACAAGAGATGTGGTGGTATCAGAGGTAGACTGCGAATAATGTTGATTTTATGTCTACGGCGTGTCGGGGAGAGCAGGTGGAGATTGTCAGGCGTGAAAGGATTGAACTTGCTGGTGAATCTCTTGAGTGTGTGGAAGAGTTTTGTTATCTGGGAGACATGCTGTGTGCTGTAGGTGGGGTTGGAGCTAGCTCTGTGGCTAGGGTGAGAAGTGGTTGGAAGAAGTTCAGGGAGCTCTTGCCTCTCCTGACATTGACAGGACTCTCCCAACGTGCTAAGGGGTCTTTGTATGCAGCATGTGTTAGGAGTGTAATGCTGTATAGTAGTGAGACCTGGGCAGTAAAGGAGGAGGATATTCGCAGGCTCAGACGTACAGAAATGACAATGATTAGATGGATGTGCAGTGCGTCCCTGCGTGCAAGGTCTGGGGGGGCTGGGTTTACGATGAAAGAGTTGAGGGGTTGGATGGGACTGGAGTGTATTGGTGTTGTGATGAGGAGAGGCAGATTGAGATGGTTTGGGCATGTGGAGAGGATGGGGGATGATAACCGGGTGAGGAAAGTGAGAAGTGTTAATATTGGGGGTGGGGTTATGAGGGGTAGACCGAGAAAGACATGGGACGAGGTCATTACGTGTGACCTCAGGGTTAAGCGACTGAACAGGGAGGCTGCAATAGTCCGTGCAGTATGGACAGCCGACATTAGGTGCATGTTGGAGCCTTTTAAAAACGAAAACGAAACAATATATATATATATATATATATATATATATATATATATATATATATATATATATATATATATATATATATATATATATATATATATATATATATATATATATATGGTGTGTGTGCGTGAAGTTATCTCTGGAAATGGAACACTAAGCCCGTTTCAGGACCCCAATACTTTATCCCGCTATACGATTGCCCTGTAAATCCTCACATGCCACCACTCTGACACTAACACGCACCGTCTATACTGAATACTGATGCATAGTCTACTAGGGTTATCTCACACAGGACAGGCGTGACGTACCGATATTCTCTCTCTCTCTCTCTCTCTCTCTCTCCATCCACGCGCCTACACCAATTAAAGGCAATGAAACACTCCATTAAGAATACTCAGGGTCCATCTCCAACACGCAATCATCACCATCAACCCCAATGAACAGATTTGCAGCGTGTTCAACTGCATGCAACTTCCTCAACCCCTTCCCTACGATGACGCCTTCTTGCATTTTTACCCCTCCTATCTCCAGACGATTTTTCTTTCTTTTTCTTGTAAGAGACAATGAATGGCGGGAGGAAAAACAAATTAAAAAAAAAAGGGCTATGTGTCTAAAGGCACCCTCCATTCATAAAATATTTATAACAACTGTATTTAAAGTGGATTAAATGTTTGTGGGGAGGCTTTTCGACCTTAGGGGGGGTGATAAAGCCTATTCTGTAATTCCTTTTAGATGTCAAATTCCTTTCAGCTCGGTGGATGGCAACTGTAGTCGGACTGGGGGGGGGGGGGGTTGATTTGACTAGTAACCAAGGAGACTCATTTTTTACCACGTAACTAAGACTCACAGAATTTTATGATTTAAGAGTGGCCCAGTACCATCAGATGAAAACAAACTGACCATAATCTTCCCTTGGTTTCATAAAATTATTCGTTAAAACCCATTTTCTTATCTTTTTTCCTTTTCTTTATTTCTCTTCCCAGATTCCCTACTTGTCTTCTCTGTACCCATCTCTCTCTCTCTCTCTCTCCAGCCCGTCTAAGAACACACTGGACAAACTTAAGAGACGTAACACATCCCTAACGTAACCCCATCTTAACGTCCAATCATCCACCCTCTTCCCCTCCCACTCTCACGCAGGCCCCACTCCTTAAAAGAAAGAAAAAAAAAAACTGAACCCTTTGATTTTAATATTGCTATCTCCATACGATTTTTATTCACCTAACTACGGTAGAGACTTGTTGAACTGGGGTGTTAAAAATAGTCATCATCAATCGCTTCAGTACAACGGATCCCTCCAAAGTTAAATAAATATATAAGTAAATATAATGGAAGAAATGTTTTATGTTCCTCTGATTGTCCCTTATAAATCTATTCGCATAATAATAATATCTCAAATTTTGGCCATCATTTCAGCTGCTGTGTGAGTGGATGAGTGATGCAGCGTGCCTATACTGCATAAAAACAATGAGTATCTATCAATGAGTATGTAAAAAGGTGATCATCATTTCAGCTGCTGTGTGAGTGGATGAGTGATGCTGCCTGCCTACACAGATATTTCTCACCAGTATAAAAACAATGGCTATAATCGTGTTCATCACTTCAACTGGCGTGTGATTGAGTGAGCGGTGCAGCGGCCCTGGCAGTGATGTCAGTGGCTCCCAATTACTCTACGGGGAAAAAACTGGCCCTGTTGCGGGTTCCCTGGGGTCATTACCATAACGACGACCCAATTAGACTCCCCCTCACCCTCCTTACCCTCACCCTCCTTACCCTTCACCCCAACACCCCACACCCTCATCCTCCTTACCCTCACCCCCCCTCTCATCCTAACTTCAGCATTCCCACCCTTCTCATCCTACCCCTCTAACATCCTCCCTCACCCCTCTAACCCTTACAACCTCATTCTAAACCCCGCATCCACAACCATATCACTCCCCCCACAACATACTCCCTCTCTCTCCCCTACTCCCCTCAGCACCCCTTTCTCCCACTCCATTCCCTGCCTGCATCCCCTCTCCCTCCACTACCCTATTCCCTTCCTTACTCACCCCCTCCCCTGTCCCTTCCCCTTCCCCTTCCCTGCTCCCATTCTATTTCTGTCTGCTATCCTTGCTTTCACCTCTCCCCCTCCCCTCCCCCCACCTCAGTCGTACTCTCTGCCCTCCTTCCCTCTCCCTCCCTCCCCTTCCGACTCAATCCTCTGCTCCTACCCCACCCCATCCCCCTATAATCACCCCCATCCCCTCATCCCAACTCTCCGTTCCCACATGTAAATACTGTGACGTCATACGTAAACAAACATCTGACGTTAGACTCAAGATTGATGAAATGACGACGTTTTTGGTGTGTGTGTGTGTGTGTGTGTGTGTCTGTGTGTGTGTGTGTGTGTGTAAGCATGTATGTATAAATGTATGTATATGAGTTCCTGTGTACCTACGACGCAATAAAATGACGTCACCCTTTGATTAAAGCATGATATCACACACATAAACAAACAGAACTTCACTACCAAGTCTTGGAAATAGCGAGGCTCTGGAAGAGTTAATTTATTCAGCAAGCAAACTCGTGGCATCAGCAATGTAAACAAAAGCACATGACGACAGGAAGGTAAACAAACGCACGTGACGACTGGATGATAAACAAGAGCACGTGGGTGACAGAAATGTAAACAAAGGCACGTGGGTGACCGGAAGGTGAACAATAGCACGTGTTGACAAGAACGTAAACAAAAGCATGTGCTGACAGAAAGGTATACAAAAGCTCGTGGTGACAGGAAGGCACACAAAAACACGTGGGTGACAGGAAGGTAAACAGAAGCGCGTGACAACAGGAGGATAAACAGAAGCACGTGGGTGACAAGAAGCTAAACAAAGGCACATGGCAACGGTAAGGTAAACAAGGGCACGTGACAACAGGAAGGTAAACAAGGGCACATGACAACAGGAAGGTAAACAAACGCGCTTAGTGAGAGGATGTAAACACAAAACACGTGGCGATAGTAGGAAGGAAAACAGAAGCACGTGATGCACACTACGTCAATAAACAGCTCTGAGGTTTGGGCCACGCTTGGAGCAATTTACGAGCTATGAAATTTGTGAGTCTCTTGAATGTCAGTAGAATAGATAAACAAATAAATAAGATAGATATACAGACGTAGACATATATAAATCGAGACAGATACATAGATAAATAGATAGATAAAAATTCATTAGTCCACTCATCCACTGACGTATATTATTATCTTTCTAACCACACACAATTTTATTAGTTTCAGAAGGGGATATACTTGGAAAAATTGTCAAGATACAATATGAATTTAAAAAAAAAAAGGGGGAGGGGACGGGGGGTCGGCAAAACAAAAGGGTTAAATTTTACACAACATCCATGAAAGGGTGAGGGGGTGTATTGTAAGATGGTAAAAGTGAGGCATATGAGAGTCGAAGCGATGTACTGTGTGTGTGTGTGTGTGTGTGTGTGTGTGTGTGTGTGTGTGTGTGTGTGTGTGTGTGTGTGTGTGAGCATTGTCAGCATCTGGAATACTCACACTATAATAACTAACCTGACATACTGTAAGTTGCCAAGGAGTTACGTTCACACCAACCCCTTCATTACTGGTTATTGTCTTGTATGCCCTTGTTCACTCTGGCTTAGTCTTTTTCTTTTTCTTCTTCCTTTTCTCCTCCCTCTTCTTCCTTTCCTTCTCCTTCTTCTTCCTCTTCTTCTCCTTCTTCTTCCTCTTCTTCTTCTTCTTTATGGCTCTTCTCCCGATACCTGAAGCGAGACAGAAACGAGAATTACACAGGCTGTCCCGGGGAAACTAGGCCAAATATCAGGAGGTTATTCTTAAGCTAATTCTGACAAATCCTATATTAAATAAGTCCAGTTCTCAACCTCATGACCTTCTAATACTGACGACATTAAGGGTGACTTATGAGGGAGACCATTTTTGCTCATAAAGAGTTAACCATTACTCCCAATCCTTCATTTATGCAACAGGTCAACTCTGGAACTGTCACCCTCTGTCTGTATTTCCTACTTACTATGATCTCCAGTCTTTCAAACGCAGTGTGTCCAGGCATCTCGAAATGAACGGATCTTGAATTGGCTCTCTTTTGTATTGTTTTTGTTTTTTCTTGTAAGGAACGGTTTGCGGATTTCTAGCCTTAGGTTCTTTCTTTCTTACATATAAAAAAAAAAAAAAAGGCTGAGAATTTTGGCCCACAGTGATATAGGTCGGTATTCTCGTCCTAACACCTCCTCCTAAGCGATTTATTTTGCTTGTTACACCTTGCGGTCCTCTTCTGTGTTCTACATAAATCCTTCCACTATGGCCATACTCTGCATAAATAACGTACATGGGGATATTAACCAGCCATACCCAAAAATAAATAGGTAAGGAAAAGGTGTTAGGCAGCCATAAAAAAGAAAAAGAAAATGATAATTGGACCCATCTTGACAACAGCACTTAAAAACAGTCCCAAAATTACATCCTAAAGATTCTATAATAATTTCCTAGCTTGCATAATTAGCGGATTACCTTAAGAGAGAGAGAGAGAGAGAGAGAGAGAGAGAGAGAGAGAGAGAGAGAGAGAGAGAGAGAGAGAGAGAGAATTCCCAACGTAATTAACACGATCGAGTATTTTCTTACGATGACCCGAAAAAAGGCTAATGATGATGACCGTGCTTAATGACCGGCTAATTAGTGCTACGTATGACCCTATTAAATCGAAAAATCTCTCCAAAAAAAAAATAAAAATAAATAAGAATAAAATACGGGGGTTGCAAATAGAGATGAAAAATGACTTAATCGAGGGTCTGATAGCCTGTTAAGAATCATGGGCTTTTTTGAGAGAGAGAGAGAGAGAGAGTGTGTGTGTGTGTGTGTGTGTGCACGCTTTCATCCATATTTATTAGCTACACACACACCGACACTTACACACACACACACACACACACACACACACACACACACACACATTACTCACCCCCACCCCACACATCTCACTCCCCTCACCCACAAAACCCTTCAGCATCGTGTCGTCTGCTTACACCTGCTTACACCTGTCGTCTAGGGTGTTGTGGTCGTGTATTATATCCCTGGTATACCCACCCACCTTTATACTCTACCTGGCCGGAAGTTAGAGAGAAGGAAAGCACAGGACACTTTTAGGCCGCACCCGCACGCGTCCAGTGGGGACACTTCTATGCGTCAAAGTGATACAAAACCTTCGCTCACACCCAACCGCACCAGCAAGCATCTGGTGTGGACGCACATTAAACGCGATATAGGACGGAATCTGAGGGTGTGGCTTGGAGGGAGGACAGACAATGGCAGAGGACAGGACGACGTGGAGGCGATTTGTTTGTGACCACCACTTACGGGATCAAGGCGTCTGACAATAAATAGATAAACAGATAGATATACAAACAGATAGATGGAAAGATAGATAGATTCGCGCGAGGGTGTAAACAAGCGTGTAACCAGATCGAGCATTTCAAAACAAGTGATACACCGGTCAGTCTTCATTTTCTTCCCATCACCTGTTCGCCCCCCAGTACATACGGGAACCTGGATGGAACAGCGTAGTGTGTATCGTGTTCTTGGGGAAGACTGGGACTTGGAACAAATTGATTACCTGCCTTAATGACCCCTGCGCAGTAGATGAGTATCATTCTTTTGCCTTCCTCTTCCTCCTCTTCCTCTTCTTTACCATCATCATCATCATCATCATCATCATCATCATTATTTTCTTTTTCATCATCATTTTCATCATCATCATTATTTTCTTCTTTTTCATCATCATCATTTTTTCTTCTTCAGCATCATCATCGTCATCATCATCATTATCATCATTAGCACCACCACGACCACCACCACCATCACCATCATCACCACCATCATCATTAGCACTAAAATTACCACCACCACCATCATCATCAACAGGAAAACCACACTGCACAAATCGCCCTAATACTGAAGGTGATAAAGAAGAAATGCCTTGCTGGGTGCGACTGGAAACGTTTGCCAATAATTTTATGGTCCAAACATCCGGTGTGAATCTGACTGGGATGTTGTGAAGGAAGGAAGCAGGGAAGGAAGGAAGGAGGCAGGGAAGGAAGGAAGAAAGGAAGAAGAAGGGAAGGAAGAAAGGGAGGAAAGAAGGATGGAAGGAAGCAGGGAAGGAAGGAAGGAAGCAGGGAAGGAAGGAAGGAAGCAGGGAAGGAAGGAAGGTGGCAGGGAAGGAAGGAAGGAAGCGGAGAAGAAAACACGAAAGGAGGTTGAGGAAGAAATGGAGAAAAATAAGGAAAGAAGGAAGGAAATGGGAGGGATGAAAGGAAGAAGAGAGAAAAATACAAGAAAGGTTGGAGGGAGGGATGAGGAAGGGAAGAAAATAAGAAGGAAGGATGAAAGAAAAGAGAGAACCAAGAAGGGAGGAAGGGACAGAGGGATAAAGGAAGGAAAGGAAGGAGGGAGAGAAAATGGAGGGAGGAGAAGCTATGAATGAAAGACAGCAACCAGACCTAAAAGAAGGAAGAGAGGAAGGGCAAAAGAACGAAATGAATAAAGGTAGGAAGGAAGGAAGGAAAGGAGGAGGAAAGCAGGGAAGGAGGAAGGAAGGAAGGAAAGGATGGCTGATGGAAGGGAAGGTGTAAAACTGAATAAGAGATCTTGATGAAGGAAGGAAGGAAGGAAGGAGAGAATGCAATATGGCAGGAATGCATGCAGTTAAGCGAGAGGTACTCAATCAGATTGCCCATTAAATTGATACGAGGTATTTTAGAGAGAGAGAGAGAGAGAGAGAGAGAGAGAGAGAGAGAGAGAGAGAGAGAGAGAGAACATGTGCATACAAGAGACTAACACATGCACAAACAGATTAAATGTACACTCAAAGCACTCGCACATACGTTCACAAATATGCACATAAAAGAATACACAAACATACAAATGAAAAATACACACACACACACACACACACACACACACACACACACACACACACACACATACAGGAATGGACGAGTACACACAAACGAACAAGAATGGAATACACACACACACACGCACAAGCACGATAAACCCAGACACACACAAATAAGATACACAAACACAAGACAAACATACAAACATACATAAGATCTATCACACACACACACACACACACACACACACACACACACACACACAGGGCCCAAGCGTGAGGGACGGGTGTTTACCATAAGCGTCCTTCCACACCCACGCCCCACTGTTGGTTCTGGGACGATATTCATAAACAATCTTTAACTTAACCCCTTCAAGACCAGGACGTACAGTATTTTTAACCCATTCTTCATATCATCAGACGATTTTATTCAGTTTCGGACAGACCTCTATCGTTCTGTCACGTTAACTTGGCCCAAATTTTCGTTCATTCATGGCTCATTTCACGTATTTATTTCTTTATAGCTCATTTCACGTACTTATTTCTCTATATAGCTCATTTCACGTATTTAATTCTTTATAGCTCATTTCACGTATTTAATTCTCTATATCTCATTTCACGTATTTATTTCTTTATATCTCATTTCACGTATTTATTTCTTCATAGCTCATTTCACGTACTTATTATTTCTTTATAGCTCATTTCACGTACTTATTTCTTCATAGCTCATTTCACGTATTTATTATTTCTTTATAGCTCATTTCACGTACCGGGTATTTATTTCTTTATAGCTCATTTCACGTATTTATTTCTTTATAGCTCATTTCAAGTATTTATTTCTTTATAGCTCATTTCAAGTATTTATTTCTCTATATCTCATTTCAGGTATTTACTTCTCTATAGCTCATTTCACGTATTTATTATTTCTTTATAGCTCATTTCACGTCTCAGTTTCACGTTGTTTTGGTCCAGATTTTCGTCCTTTCATGGCATACTTCGTGTCTCTGTGGCTGAAAAAGACACTGCTTCGGCTCCACATCCTCTCCAAAGCACTTCTTCGTGACTAAAACCCTATTCCAGTGTTAATCTATTGAGGAAGCTTCATTAACCCATTCTGTGCGAGAGGTTCCCCGAAGGGTGTTAAGTATGAAAATATGCGGCCATGAATGAAGGAAGAAATGCAGCAAGAATGTATTAAGGAGATGGATGAGATTAAAAGGATATTATACATTTAAGGGGAAAAATGGATTAATAAAGGAAAGAATGAATTAAAGGGAAGCTATACATTTAAAGGAAAATGTGGATTAATAATGGAATAAATTAAAAGGAAGGTTTACATTTAAAGGAAAAACCTGATTAATAAAGGCAGGAATAAATTAAAGGGAAGCTATACATTTAAAGGGAAAGAAATGGATTAATAAAGGAAGGAATAAATTCAAAGGAAGCTATACATTTAAAGGGAAAAATGGATTAATAAAGGAAAGAATAAATTAAAGGGAAGCTATATATTAAAGGAAGAAAATGGATTAATAAAGGAAGAAATAAATTAAAGGGAAACTATACATTTAAAGGAAGAAAACTGATTAATAATGGAAGGAATAAATTAAAAGGAAACTATAAATTAAAGGGAAGAAACTGATTTATAAAGGAAGGAGTTACACATTTAAAGAGAAAAAAATTGATCAAGACGAAGGGATAGATTAAAAAAAAAAAAACTGCACTGGTCAATAAAGGAAGCGATGGATTAAAAGGAAGAATACAACGGCAAATGACAATAATAAATGGCTTAGAATATAACTGAGGTGTCTAAGCTCTGAGGCAATCACTGTAAATACCCGAAACCAGCTGATGTTACAGGAAGGTCCCTAATCGTACAAGGACAAGGAGATAAAACCAGTGTGTTGTCTTTGATGTTGTTCTGACCCCCGGGCTCATCTGAACGTGAACCCTTTTCCTAATGTCCACCCTTCTCCAGCATCCCCTCTCCTGAAGCCCCTCTCTCTCCTTACGGGGGTACATGAAGGGAGGTGAGGGACGTGTGTAAACCATTTATACCGATGCTACCACGTGAAGGCGCCCGTCTGCAGCACAAGCCTCTGTTATCAAGCACATACAAACAAGAAACACAGACACGAACCCACGCAACTCGCTTCTCCTTGGACGAAGCGGGTAAAAATAACCAAGCCAAGAAAACACTGCCCCAGCAACTTGTGCAAGGACGAGCAACGGAACAAGCGGCTATCTGTGCAGCTCGGCTCTGTTTGACTCATTACGCCGGACGGGTACTGCCACGGCCGTGCTGGAGGGTTCGGTTTCCCTGTTTACTCGGCTTTCATTTGACGGAACTGGGCCACTCCCTCCCACAACTGGTGTACAAAGTTGAAGT
The DNA here is from genome assembly GCF_032717465.1 of Coenobita brevimanus. Lineage (NCBI taxonomy): Eukaryota > Metazoa > Arthropoda > Malacostraca > Decapoda > Coenobitidae > Coenobita > Coenobita brevimanus. The sequence goes on from NC_136961.1 coordinate 46,372,958, forward strand.
AGCATTAAATTCCACGAGCTTCAGTTCTGAGGTGGGAATGAGTCTCCTTGGTTACTAGTCAAATTCAATATCCAATGGTCATCCACTGGGCTGAATGAGGTTAGGGATTTTGCCAGGTTAGAATAAAAGATCTATAGACGTGGCATGAACAGACAGACAGACACACATTATGCAGTCTCGGCTCAACAGATTAATCTTTGGACGTCTTCGGCACACGTTCATCTCGGCAAAGGCAGCCTCGACCGGACACAGCACAGTTCTCGTCCTCTGTCTGTCTGTCTGTCTGTCCGTCCGTCTGTCTGTCTGTCTGTCTGTCTGTCTGTCCGTCCGTCCGTCCGTCTGTCTGTCTGTCTCTCTCTCTCTCTCTCTCTCTCTCTCTTAAATATTCCCTACATCCTATAATTTTCACTCATCTCCCTTTCATATCATTCCTTCCCATCGCAACACTTCATACTCTCTCTCTCTCTCTCTCTATTTAATATTCCCCACATCTCATAACTTTCATTCATCTCCCTTTCATATCATCCCTACACTTCATACTCTCTCTCTCTCTCTCTCTCTCTCTCTCTCTCTCCCGTGCAGCCAGCGGGGGGGGGGTGAATAATCCATCTGCAATGAAGCTCGCAGAATGGTATGTATTGTAGCGGCTGGTTTACACATGCCTGACTTCGACCCTCATTCTTGTCAGCTAAGGAAGCTCCGTAACACCTCTTCCTTAGCGACTTATTTTTGGATATGGCTGGTTAGTACCCTTTTGAAGGTTATTTATGCAGGGAGTAAGGTGATGCTGGAAGGATCTATGTAACACAGAAGGGGACAGTAAGGTGTGATAAAATAAATCGCTAAGGAAAAGTTGTTTGGGAGCTTAGTTCGCACAGCTCAGTGGCAGAAAAAGACAACAATACGGCTCTACATCCTTCCTCTATCCCTTCTTTGTGACTATGTGAAAAATTTTGCTATACTCTTTTCACCATTACTTGGCTCAGATTTTTGTCTTATTGTAGCTTATTTCACGTAGCTCAGTGACGGGAAAATACAACATGAAGGCCCTACATCCTTTCTACAGCTCTTCTTCGTGACTAGCATCATATTCTACTGTGACAACCGTGACATCATTGGTATAAGTCAGTGGTCATGATGGAGAAAGGGCAATTTTAGGCCAAGTTAGAGCAAAAGGAGTATGGGTGGCCGTTTGTGTTAGAGGGGTGTGTATGTCAATGGGGGACCTGGAAGGGACGGGGAGAGGGAGACCACATAATTGGACACTACTGCAGCCTCTTAAATGTCCGCCCCCGGGAGAGACTGAACCCAGCACAAGTATTAGTAGGCACATCCCCTCTTGAATGTTCACCCCTGAGAAAGACTGAACCCAGAACAGGAGTATTTTTTTGCACATCCCCTCCTGACCCGGCTGCCGGAGACTCCTCGCAGAAAGACAAGCCCAGATAAATATTTACACAGACCTCATTTAAGTACTTGTGGTAAGAGGGATTATAATGTAAGTCTTAAGTGGGTGACGTTGTGCTGCTGTCCACTCTCGTACTGAAAGGCTCAAAGAAGGCAAAGGCTATACTCCCCTCAGTCTGAAAAGCCTCCTGTCAGCTGTCTAAAAGTCTGGAAAATAGTAAAAATATTATCCAAAAATCTCCTAAAGCAAATCGGTTTAACAATTTCAAGATCCAATGTCTCACTCAGCTTCATATGGAGTTATCTTAAAAAAAAAAAAAATCCATAAACTACTAGAGTTGTCCCGATTATGAGAGGGTTATGCAGTTGTGGTATGAGAACTGGGGATACAGAGGCTGTGTGTGTGTGTGTGTGTGTGTGTGTGTGTGTGTGTGTGTGTGTGTGTGTGTGTGTGTGTGTTGTGTTGTGGTGTGGTGTGGTATGAGGAGTGGTGATATTGTGCCTGTGTGTGTGTGTGTGTGTGTGTGTGTGTGTGTGTGTGTGTGTGTGTGTGTGTGTGTTGTGGTGTGGTATGAGGAGTGGTGATATTGTGCCTGTGTGTGTGTGTGTGTGTGTGTGTGTGTGTGTGTGTGTGTGTGTGTGTGTTGTGGTGTGGTGTGGTATGAGGAGTGGTGATATTGTGCCTGTGTGTGTGTGTGTGTGTGTGTGTGTGTGTGTGTGTGTGTGTTGTGGTGTGGTATGAGGAGTGGTGATATTGTGCCTGTGTGTGTGTGTGTGTGTGTGTGTGTGTGTGTGTGTGTGTGTGTGTGTGTGTGTGTGTGTGTGTGTGTGTTGTGGTGTGGTATGAGGAGTGGTGATATTGTGCCTGTGTGTGTGTGTGTGTGTGTGTGTGTTGTGGTGTGGTGTGGTATGAGGAGTGGTGATATTGTGCCTGTGTGTGTGTGTGTGTTGTGGTGTGGTATGAGGAGTGGTGATATTGTGCCTGTGTGTGTGTGTGTGTGTGTGTGTGTGTGTGTGTGTGTGTGTGTGTGTGTGTGTGTGTGTGTTGTGGTGTGGTGTGGTATGAGGAGTGGTGATATTGTGCCTGTGTGTGTGTGTGTGTGTGTGTGTGTGTGTGTGTGTGTGTGTGTGTGTGTGTGTGTGTGTGTGTGTGTGTGTGTGTGTGTGTGTTGTGGCCAAGGATTGTGTTGTGTTGTGGTGTGGTCGTGAGTGTGTTGAGATGTGATGTGGTATGAGGGCTGGTGATATACAGCCAGTGTGAGTGTGTACTGTGGGTGTATTGTCGCTCTGTCCACTTTAGGCCCCCTGTGTCTCACCCCAAATACCTGGAGATGTAACACCCATTATTTATAACACTACCTTAACACTGGCCGCGGAGGAATAACACCCACTGATAAATTTTGGGATAGAGTATGAACAAAGTATGCCCTGATGCTGAAACTGTCTATACCATGAGAAGAACATGGCCTACATTACACCTATCGACCGCACGAAAGATACAATATACACCATACACTGCCTCTCAAACCTACACTGATTGGTCTATGAGGAATTACAGTATACTCGCTGACTTATATGGGTTTACTGTGATGGAATATACTAACGCACCTGATGCTGTAGTGTACTTATTAAACCGGAAGTATACCTGCCCTGTATACTTTGCGGGGATTATACAAGTGTACTAAATTAGGCTTATCTGAAGAACACTGGGAGAATTGTAACAAGCATCATCATCATCATCACCACCATCATCATCATCATCAGTGTGACCTTTTTCTTTCCACACACCATGACTGGGTACCGTTTAAAGTTTATTCTGAGGACACACACACACACACACACACACACACACACACACACACACACACACACACACACACACACACAATGAACGCAAACACATTAAGACCCACACCCACATACATAACATCTCATCCCCACCCCACCTCTCTCTCTCTCTCTCTCTCTCGTCCGTGTGAGTCATCTCCCTCATCCTCATCTCACCGCGTCAATGGGGCTCTCAATGTATCCTTATGCCATATAGAGAACTAAGTTACTTCTCTCTCTCTCTCTCTCTCAATTAAATATACCCCACATCCCATAATCTTCCTCCCTCTCCCTTTCGTATCGTCTCCTCTCATACCTACACTTCAATCCCTCCTCTCTCTCTCTCTCTCTCTCTC
>NC_136961.1:46381547-46389047 GCF_032717465.1 Coenobita brevimanus
CCCTTGAGCAAGGGGACGGGTGTGTGCGTGTGTGAAGGTCACAGCCTTGCCCTTAGATCGGACTATATGAGCTCTCAGCTCCCTTCCGGGAGGGTAAAAGCTGACGATCACGACCATCAAGTGATCCTGACCGACCCGGTGAATTACACACACACACACACACACACAGTCAGTCTTATTATTCTCGCTGAACTTAGTAATCTGAAACACACACACACACACACACACACACACACACACACACACACACACACACACACACACGTCTACTGAAAGGATTAATGAGACGGTCTGCAACCCAATGAATGTTAGATAAAAAACTTTCCTCTCGTTACCTGCAAGAAAAAAAAAAATGATGGAGGAACATCATTACTGAAAAACTTAACACTGGCTCCTATGACTCACTTTTACGAGTTTGAAAAAAATAATAAACTTGTTTTTTTTATATATTATCGAGGGGTATTGGTGGCACTATTAACAGCAGCAGTCTCCCCCCTCTACCTCACCTCTCTTTCCCTCCCTCCCTCTCCTCTCTTCTCCTACCTTTCCCCCCTTCCTTTTACTCTCCACCCCTTCCCCTCTTTCTACCTCCTCTCTCTCTCTCTCTTCTCGTAGGACACACTCAGACGCCCATAAATCACTCTCAGCTGGATAAAATCGCCTGTTGGAATGAACTACGAAGAGGAGGCACCATTAAGAGGACTGATAACACGATTCTCAACTCCAATCACCTAAATAACCCTTCCTGTCACTAATTGAAAAAAAAAAAAAAACGAAAAAACAAAAAAAAAAGCGAGTGAATATAATTACCAGGTTCAATGGAGTGTCAAAATGTTTGGGGCCATTGAGGGGGCGATTATCCATTCCTTAATTGTTCGTTCACCTGAGTTCCTTCTTCTTTGTCTTACTGTTTTACCTTTTTCTTCAGCATGTTTCTTTCTGTTTCGCATTTTGTTTTGTTTTTTCCTTCACCCCCTCCAATGCGATCGTTTCCTCAGTTACCTGAAATCTTCCGTAGGTTCATCATCATCATCATCACCATCAGCAGCACCAGCAACATCACAACCACTATCATCATCATCGTCGTCGTCATCATCATCAATATCATTATCATCATCGTGACCATCACATCATCATCAATCATCACCATCACCAACACCACCATCATCATCATCATCACCATCAGCACCACCAACACCACCATCATCATCATCAATATCACCACCACCACATCAGTACAGTATTACCACCATCAGTCACCATCACTACTATCACCATCATCTTCGCCACCACCACCACCACCACCACCACCATAATCATCATCATCATCACCACCACCATCACCACCATCATCATCATCCCGCCTCTTTTGCTCACCTGCAAAAGGGGATGAGGTAGGATCCAGAAAGGCAGGAATAATAACAATAAAATAGTGGGGGGACCAATGAATAAAATGGGCCACACACTCATTCATTCACTATTCAAGCCCCTGGAATCCTGGCTCCACTCGGTAGGCACAATTATCCACATGGAGCTTCATAATTACCTACCAGAGTCAATTACAAGACTGAAAAAAAAAGAAAGGAGAGAGAGAGAGAGAGAGAGAGAGAGAGAGAGAGAGAGATGCCAAACCCTTGTCATCCACTCCTTACAAAAAATCATCCAACTCGATCGAATAACGATAAAATATAAAAATAAATAAATAAATAAAATCACTGTGCAGAAATTAGCCTCTTCAGGACGATGACGGATTTCCCATTATATTCTTGCCAGGGACGATTTTCTTCAGCTTAGGAGAGATTTTTTCGAACGGGGGGGGGGGTGCATAGGCTTCATTAACCCCTTCAGCACGGGAGGCCATTTTCCTAAGATCACTACAATCGCTTATCGGTGGCATGGATTAAGAATGGCCATGTGGAGAGGATGGAGCGCCAGAGACTAACGAGGAGAGTGTATGTGAGTGAGGTGGAGGGGTAGAGGGAGGGGGAGACCGAGGATGAGATGGAGGGATGGAGTGGAGAGATACATGAGAGAGGGGAATGTGAGCTGGGAGGAGGGAAGTGAAATGGCGGGGGATAGGGAGACGTGGAGGCGATTTATTTGTGGCCACCCCTTACGGAATTAAGGCGTCTGTCAATAGATATATAGCTAGACAGATGGATGAAGTACAAGGGTAAATCGCTACTAACACCCTCATGGTCAGGATAATTCTAGACTCCCGCTAAAGCCAGATGATTATATTCAACTGAGTTACAGGAGCCTGAGAATTTTGTATTATTCTATTTATTTATTTTTTATTTGAAGGGGCAGTGGTTGGTCTAGTGGCAGCGTGTTGGACTTGCCACTGAGATAACCAGGGTTCGATTCCATCCGGGCAGCATTACAGTTAGTGGATATCGAAACCTAAACCCCTTCAGTACCATGATGGCTTCTGCATTATATTCCTGTGAACTCCGTAAGGTTTTATTAAGCGCAGGGGAGGCTTCTGGGACTGGAGAGGGAAGAAACGCGTATGCAGACACACACACACACACACACACACACACACACACACACACACACACACACACCTGACCTCACATGAAGACAGTGCTTCTTCACCACGGAATAAAACAGGATACGGTAACAGAAAAGAAAGAAAAAAACAATAATTAGCGACAAGTAATATCTATTAGCTATCTATTAAATACACAGGCAGTAAAATAAAAAAATATCTGGAGTGTAACGCCCAATCAAATTACGAGTGGCATTATGACACATCAGTCTCTCTCTCTCTCTCTACATATATGTATAATATATATAAATAAATACAATTCATGCATACATATATATTTATATATCTATTTACCATATAGCCTATACACTATTTAAATATATACAAATATTACATATACAGGTATATATATATGACAGGTGTGTGTCGTAACCAGTATAATATTAGTCATGGTGTATAATTTGACACCCAGACACCGTGCACAGTGAAGCCTGACACTGATTGTAAATGTTATGGCCATACTTGCTGCCAATATTATCATGCCAGTGGACCCACTCCTGTTTATGTGTTTAATATCATTAGTATTTATTTCATATTGATGCTTACTGATCATTGCAATGCTCTTAGATTACCTGAAGCTAAGTTCCCTAGCCCATTTAACAACTGCAATTCGGCGATGTATTTACTCATTAGCTTATCCAAACTGGTGATTAGGTTCAGCCTAACAGAAATCTGAAAATGGTGGGGGCAGATATACTGTGTGATTCATTACGACAGATCTAAGTAAACATACATTAACACTCATATCTTCTTCGTGATCAGTGAGAGAGAGAGAGAGAGAGAGAGAGAGAGAGAGAGATTGGGGGAGGGGGAACAGACAGAGGCAGGCATTAGCAAGCAACAGTGAGAAAGTCAGTGAAAGGTCGGCTTCTCTCTCTCTCTCTCTCTCTCATCACCAGAAACACAAATATGGTGAGTATTATCGAAGGGTCAATATTAGGAAGATGAGCAATGGATGAGTCTGCCTTACTCTGCTTTGAGGGTACAATGCCGACTCACTCTCTCTCTCTCTCTCTCTCTCTCTCTCTCTCTCTCTCTCCCTCCACCACTTTCGTACTTCCTTGCGTTACTCCTCCTATCCTAGCTCCCTACCTCCCCCATCTCTCTCTCTCTCTCTCTCTCTCTCTCTCTCTCTCTCTCTCCCTCTCTCTGCTTTCGTCCACCACTTCTTTTTTTTCTCCTATAATCTTGCTCCCCATCCCCATCTCTCTCTCTCTCTCTCTCTCTCTGCACGTGTTGTAATCTAAACATTACGTCATATTCAAGGGCGTCTGGAGCGCTCATAAGACTTAAAACACACACACACACACACACACACACACACACACACACACACACACACACACACACACACACACACAACCGTTATATCCTTATTCATATTAACTGCATTTTCTTATTGATTCCTTAGGTGTGTGTGTGTGTGTGTGTGTGTGTGTGTGTGTGTGTGTGTGTGTGTGTGTGTGTGTGTGTGTGTGTGTGTGTGTGTGTGTGTGTGTGTCTGGAGGACCGAGGCTGCACATTACGCCACCCAGGAGCGACGCACTGATCACTCTCGCCTTAAATATCTGGACTAAGTAGCCTAGCCCCGGCTCCCTACGCTCCTGTTACGGTGATAATGGACTGAATGATAGGTTGCTCTCTCTCTCTCTCTCTCTCTCTCTCTCTCTCTTACATTCGCAAGATTTGGGGGAGAGTTTGAAGTCTATGTTTTTTTCTTTTCGTAACTTTTTCCAGTTTTTTGGAATGCTGATTATTTTTGTATATATATATTTTTTACTTTTTAGATTTTAATTTTCCGGATGTAATTTTTTTATTCGATTTTTTTTTTTTTAACGAAATATATCAGTATATTTTGGGTTGGGATAAAAGGGGAGGGAAGGGATGGCAGGAGTGGACGGCTGAGAAAGGGGAGGATGAGAATGGAGGAGAGGAGAGGGGAGGGGAGGGAAAGATGAAGGGGAGAAGAGGGGAGGACGACAGGGGTTGGGAGGGATGGGAAGATAAGAAGGAGGGGGTAGAGAGAGAGAGAAGAAAAAGGGGGGGATAGGGAAGGATGAAAGGGGAGGGGAGGACAAGAGGATGAGAGAGAAGGGGGGGAGAGGAAGGACAGGAGTGGGGGGAAGGGCGTATGTTTATTATCATGCCTGGTTCAACCCTCATAGCTCTTCTTCTCATTCTTTTATTTTCAGCTCCTCATGAACTCTCTCTCCTCTCCCCGTGGCCTTAGGAGTCTCTGGCACGCATTCTCATCGGTTAAGGAAGCTCCCTAACACCTCTTCCTTACCGATTTATTTCTGGATATGGCTGGTAAATTTCCCTCTTGTACGTTATTTATGCTCAGCGATTTATTTTTGGACACGGCTGGTTTATATCCATTTGCACGTTATTTATGCAGAGTATGACGATATTGGAAGGATTTATGTACGACAGAGGAGGACAGGAAGGTGAAATCAACAAAATAAATCGCTTAGGAAGAGGTGTTAGGGAGTCTTTACAGGCCTCTCTCACAATTATACAGGGTAGTCCATACATTACGCATCTCAATTCTCGTGTGCTGACAAAGATCCACCCTTCCAGCTCAATTGACGGCCACGTGTATAAAAAATAGTCAGACTGGAGGGTTGATTTGACTAGTAACCAAGGAGACTCGTTCTTACCTCATAATTAAGGCTCGTCGAATTTCACCCAACCCTGACTTAGTACCGGTATTCTGCAGTAGTCCAGTTCCGTCAAATGAAAACAGACCGACTATAGTGTCTACCTTGCACTGTTTATTATTATTATTATTATTATTATTACTATTATTATTATTATTATCATCCATCCATCATCCAATCCTACATTGCCCCATGAGAAGCGTAGGAGCCCGGGGCTAGGCAGTTGGTCCCGACATTTAAGATGAGAGTGACCAGCCTCACTCATCCCTGATTGGCATTACATGAGCAACCAACCCCAACCATCCCTTGGATATAAACCTTCACCGGCTCAATCCGATTACCCACTAAACCACCAGGCGCCAAAATTTGGTTATATGGTTACCACCTAGCGTAGTAAATGGTTTCCTGGTGCACAGGAAACCATCTGGCTTGTCACTCAGTGTACAGTAGAGTCACCCACAGGCTGAAGAAAGTGGAATGAATGAAGGAAAGACAGAAGAGGGAGTGTAAAGTCACCCGTAGGTAGAAGGAGAAGGAAAGAATGAAGGAAAGAAAGACAGAAGAGAATGGAAGGAAAGAAGGATGGAGAGGAAACGGCAGGCATCCGAGAGCAGCACTACATCGAGTGAGTGGACAGTAAGCGCCCCCACCTACCACAAATTATTATTATTATTATTATTATGTCCCCTATTGCGCCTCTTGTTCATTCTTAGTGTCCACTTTTTATGTCCAGTGAGTGCGTGGCTGATTATACTCATATTACTTTCAGCTGGCCTAAAACTACCATCTATCCATCTCAAATGCTGAGCTATAACAATAGATTAAGACCAGAAATGCTGCTCGTATGAAAAGGGGCGCTATGACAAGACGAAGGGCCACAGTATTGTCCTTTTGCGCCCTTGAGGTAGGTGAAATAAGCTGCAAAAGGACGAAGATGTGGGCCAAATGAGACAAGAAAGTACGAGTAATGTTATGAGGCAGCCAAAATATCTTCCCTCCCCTTAATAGCAAACTCAGCCGTCCCTAGAAAACACAAGGCAGGAGAGGGCAATATCCGGAACCTCCCCCTCTCGTATATCTAATTCTTGTTACCTGGGGACAATGTTAAGCAGGTATGTGTATTTAACTCTAGCGTGGAACTCATTAATTCTAGGTCTACTCCCTGCGGTTACCTACGCCCCTCCACACCTGAATAAAATCGTCCGGAGGCAGCAAGGTAAACAAACTACGTCATCGCAGTGAAGGGGTGGCTGAGGCTTAACCCCTTCAGCTCGAGGACGCCTTTGTTAGTTTTGCTTTTTTATCATTGATTCTCTCTCTGTCTCTCTCTCTCTCCCTCCCTCTCTCTCTCTCTCTCTCTCTCTCTCTCTCTCTCTCTCTCTCTCAACTCCAGGAAGCCATTTTTAGATATTTATTCTTGCTAGCTCCATACCAATCACCCCTCTTCTCTCTCTCTCTCTCTCTCAAAGTTCCAACACATCCCATTCATTCCATTCACATGTTACGTAAACTTCTCTCTTTTTATTTTCTCACACTAAGGGGTTTATTCCAACTGCTTTAAGATATTTCGTAACACTTCGTACTGAGCAATTCATTCTGTACATAAGATTTCGCAACACTTCTTCCTAGGCGAATTACTTTACACAGTACACCCCAGTATCCCCTTCCATGGTACTAATACAAATTATGGCAATATTAAAAAGGTATCGGGGTCCAGTAGTCAAAATAAATCGCTAAGGAAGAGGAGCTAAGAAGCCTCCATGTCATTTCATCCGATCGAAACAATATGCAAATGAGCGAACTGAAATGGAGTCTTTCGTAATAGTATTTTCATATTTCTTCCTCCTTTCCATCATTTTTGGGTCTAAAAATTTAAGTATCATTAATTTTGAGCTCAGACGGAGAGAGAGAGAGAGAGAGGAAACGAGGGAAAGGGGATGGTGAACGAGGGGGGCAGGAGGAAAGGACAGCATGATTCAAAAGTTTACCTAATAATTCACCTTCTCACTCGAACCCGCTGGCTAATATTCCTAAGCTGAGAGAGGCTTGGTATATTTCTCTACCTATAGATATATATTTTTTTCATACTGTATATTGGAGAGGGTAGTGACGGATATAGCCAAAGTGTGAAGTAGACGAGGGGGAATAGTATGATCATTTTTGTGCCTAACTGTAAAAAATATAAAAAATAAATTAATAATGGTCTAGGATTATTGCACACTAGAACACACTTAAGATTGCTTCACACTTCACACTACCGGATCTGAAGTGTGTGTGGGTAATATA
>NC_136961.1:46399047-46404047 GCF_032717465.1 Coenobita brevimanus
AACATATGCCTGGTGGTCTAGTGGGTTCAGATGCTTTAACCGGATGTGAAATAGAGAGAGCAGGGATGGGGAAATATGGTGAGTGTGTTAACAGAGTGTCCTTAGCATGGTTACACAGAAAGAATGGATGTGAGTGTTGTAATGAAAAACGTGCAGTATGTATGTCTGAGACTGAGAGTAGATGAGGTGTGGAAGGACAGGAAGAAGGGAGATCTGGGTGTGTATATAGGAGGATTATGGAAGTTGAGAAGCAAAATTATTGATAAAGGATAAACAGGAATCGGTGAAATATGCAGAAAGACAAATAACACGGACTGAACTACATTTTTTAACTTGCCAGTCGGCGGAATGGCATTATGAAGCGCAATTTTGTGTGGATCGTTTGGTTGGTGATATGGAACCGAAAAATTTGAATGCCTTGAGTGTTTAGTGAATGGATGTGTGTTTCACTTCACTAAAGGCACGTATTATCATTGGTTGAGGAAACTCCCTAACACACACACACACACACACACACACACACACACACACACACACACACACACAGGTATAACTTATGGTGTTTGTGGATTGCAGAGGGTTTTCACAACTCTCTCTCTCCCTTCTTCCTCGTCCTGACTTTTGCACAAAGGCGTTATGGCCGGGACTTATGGTACAGCCTATTATGAGTTCACGAGGCTTTATTTTTTGACAGCGCAGGTCGTAAGCAGAGAGAAAGACGAACCGAAAAAAAAAAATCGTCCCAGAGTTCACTATAGTTCGTTCACTTTAATTTACCAGAGATTTTCGTCCTTTTGCAGCCTATTTCCCTAGTCCCGTGACAAAATAAGACGGCTCTACATCCTTTCCATAGCACTTCTTCGTGACTAGCACCATATTATGGGGTAAATTTCTGTTCCAACTCCGTAAGCAGGATGGACAGACGGCTTATTTACTGATTTAGGTCCGTATTCGCCTCGGTTAAGAGAGCTCCCTAACACCTCTTCTTTAGCGATTTATTTTTGGAAATGGGTGATTGATATCCTTTTCAACGCTATTTATGCAGGATATCAGAATGAATTTACGTAGCATAGAAGAGGGCAGTAAGGTGCAATAGACCAAAAATAAATCGCTTAGGAAAAGATGTTTGGGAGCTTCCCCAACCGACGAGAATACTGAAAGATGAGGTGTGCTGGACGGACGCCTGCACGTGGTGGCACAGATAAAACTTAGCTGCCTGGCCATACAAACGTCCCTCAACTCCCTCCCTCTCCCTCGAAAGGATGATGGTAAAATGAAGAAGGGTTATTTTAGCAAGCAGTTCACCGGGGTCTCGTGTACTTGAGCACGGAACAACAATAATAACGGCAATAACAGTAGCAACAGTAACCATAACAACAACAGCAACAATAACAATAACAAATAATAACAATAACAGCAAACAACAAAAGCAACTGGGTGACGCATCTGATTTACTTCATTCTTCTACCTCTACTCACGTCTACTCCCGTCTATCTACCTGCTCTCTCTCTCTCTCTCTCTCTCTCTCTCTCTCTCTCTCTCTCTCTCTCTCTCAAGCAGAAGGCAAGAGCAGGCAGGCAAGCAGGAAGCAGGCAGCATGATGAGGAAGCAGCAGGAGACGCCACTTTAGCTGTGTTACTTGATATGTGGATTTGTCTCACTCTTCTTCCTTACCTCTCCAGACCTGTTTAACCTTCTCTCTCTCTCTCTCTCTCTCTCTCTCTCCAGTTTATCTCCCCTCTCTCATTTCCTTCCTATTTCCTTGACAAGAACACCTACCTTTTCATTCTCCTTTCACTCTCTCTCTCTCTCGCTCTCTCACTCACTTCCCCAGCTCCCTACCTCCCCCTTCTTCCCTTCCTAGGCTTATATCCGTCTCACCACCATATCCCTGTCTTCCCTCCTTTCCTTCCATCCATCCTTACTTTCCTTCCATCCTTCCTACTTTTCTTCCTTCCTTCCCTCCTTCGTCACCTTCCCTCCCTTCTCCCTCTACCGAAGAGCCAGCCGGCTAAATAATGCATCCATATATTAGTGTGTATATTGTTCTCTGTTAAATGCAGGTATCTAAATCCAAATAAATATTCTTCTCCCATTCTCCCTCTCTCTCCTTTCCTCTCCCTCTCCCCCAGCCCCCCTCTCCTTACTCCTTACTCCTTCCCCTTCCTGCCCCATCTACACCTCCCTCCCTTACTCCCTCTCTCCTCCCCCTCCCCTCTCCCTCCCCTTATCTCCCTCTTTTCTCCTTTTCCCCTCACAGTCCTTTCCCTCGCTTCCCCCCATTCTCCCAACTCATATTCTCACCTATCCTCCCCTTCTCCCCCTCCTTCCCCCGCCCCTCCTCCTCCCTCCTCATCTCCCCAATTCTCCCCCTCTCATTCCAACCTATCCTCCCCTTCTCCCCCTCCTTCCCCCGCCCCTCCCCCTCCCTCCTCATCTCCCCAATTCTCCCGCTCTCATTCCAACCTATCCGCTGCTTCTCCCCCTCCTTCCCCCGTCCCTCCCCCTTCCTCCCCCCCGTCCCCCACCCAGCTGCACCTGTAAGCTCTCGTGGGGTTAGACATAAACACTAAGGCCTCATGAGCTGCTTTGTTTAGGCTGGACCAAACTCACGCACACTTCTCTTTCTCTCTCTCTCTCTCTCTCTCTCTCTCTCTCTCTCTCTCTCTCAGATCACACACGTTACCTTACCCACTCACATACACGCACACAGGTACACACACAAAACACATATATATTCGTACACACAATCAACTTTATATAATCGTATGGCAAAAGTTCACCTAATACTTCATCTCCTTTCTCACATTCCTCAGGTGGCAAATATTTCAAAGCTGAGAGTGACCTGGTATATTTCTCTGCCCATAAATCACTCTCACCGACAGGAAGCGTCTGGGAGGAAAGTGACGGACGCGAGGAAAGTGACAGGAAGCTACCTAACACCTCTTCCTTACCGATTTATTTTTGGATACGGCTGGCCAGTATCGTTTTGCACCTCATGTCTGTGGAGTTTGGTGATATTAGAATTAAATAAGTAACACTGAAAGGACAGCAAGGTATATTAAGCAAAATAAATCGCTTGGGAAGAGGTGTTAGGGAGCTTAATTAACCGACGAGAAGTAGACGGGAGGAAAGTTATGACTGTGTTCTAAGTGTAAAGCAGACGCAGTGGAATAGTGAGCAAACTTTTGTCTCTACCTGTAAATTAAGGACACAGGTATATTGCAATGGTACAGTAATTAACACGGACAGGTATATTGCAATGTACAGTAATTAAGGACAGGTATATTGCAATGTACAGTAATTAAAGACAGGTATATTGCAAAATACAGTAATTAACGACAGGTATATTGCAACGTACAGTAATTAAGGACAGGTATATTGCAACGTACAGTAATTAAGGACAGGTATATTGCAACGTACAATAATTAAGGACAGGTATATTGCAACGCATAGTAATTAAGGACAGGTATATTGCATAGTACAGTAATTAATAAGGACACAGGTATATTACAACGTAGAGTAATTAAGTCAGAGGTATATTGCAATGTACAGTAATTAAGGACAGGTATATTGCAACGTACAGTAATTAAGGGCAGGTATATTGCAAAGTACAGCAATTAAGGACAGGTATATTGCAAAGTACAGTAATTAAGGACAGGTATATTGCAAAGTACAGTAATTAAAGACAGGTATATTGCAAAATACAGTAATTAAGGATATAGGTATATTGCAAAGTACAGTAATTAAGGACAGGTATATTGCATAGTACAGTAATTAAACCCATACACCTGAATCAATTACATAGTACACATACGCAAAAAAAAAAAAATCGTAACTATGTCTATTTAATATTTTCATCACGGTGCTCTGTTAACAAACACTATTTTAATATCCTGTTATAACTCTTTCATATTCAGTCATTTTGTTTTATATATCGTTAGTAAATCCTCAAAAATTGTGATGGTGGATTTATTTCTTTATTTAATACCGACGGATGTGTTCTGTGTTAGGTCAAAATTAACTATGGATATAACAAAAATAAAGTTCTTTTTTTTATTTTTTGTTGGGTGTATATGTGTTCATACCTAGTCTTGTGTTCTGACATGACTCTCTCTCTCTCTCTCTCTCTCTCAAATTAATCTCCCTTCTCTCATTTCCTTCCTATTTCCTCTACAACAACACCGATCTTTCTGTTCTCCTTTCTCTCTTCCCCTCTCCTACACACACACACACACACACACACACACACACACCCTGACCCCCCCACACACACATTCAGACCCCCCCACACACACACACATTCAGACCCCCCCCCACACCCACACATTCAGACCCCCCCACACCCACAGTCAATCTCTCTCATTAAGGCGGAGATCAGAGGCGCCTTAGCAGACTAACTAAGGCTAACCGGAGATGCACCAAAGCCTTCCCTAAAGTCTAAGGACACTGTAAGAGGCATGGAAGACCTGTTATGCCTCTTCAGTCCGGTGACCCATATTTCTGTTTTACTTTTTGATGCCCTTAAATTATTATTATTATTATTATTATTATTATGATGATGATTTTAAAGGGACACGTCTTGTAAGGAAGAGGAATATAAGAGGTGAGTAAAAGGTGAGAAGAGAATGGAAGTGACTAAGAAAGGGGGAAATGGGAAAAGAGAATGAAGAAAGAGGAAGAAGCAAGAAGCAGATAAGAGAGATGAGATGTGAAGAAAGTGAAGAAAGATGAGAAGGGAAGGAAGAAGGGAACGAAGACTGCTTTCATAATCAAGTCCCTTTTTTCCTTGCCTTACCCTCAACCATTCCACCAAGCTTTCTCTAAACTGATCAAACCTGCTTAAGCTAACCTTGCCACGTGACCTTGACCTTGGACCTATTCTTTAAAAAAACACAGGTCAACCCTTTGCTTGACCCTCAACCTCTCCACAGAGTCTGGCTAAAATCGGATAAAAGCTTTTTGAATTTGTTCACACACACAGACACACACACACACAC
>NC_136961.1:46406547-46424047 GCF_032717465.1 Coenobita brevimanus
CTTATTCTTCTCTCCCCTTGTCCTTCTCTCCCTCTCTCCTTCCTTCCCAACTCCAGAACTCCTTCCTCCTTCCCTTCCCGCCTAACACAATCATGAAATCTACACTCTTCCCCATCCCTAGTATTCTCTTCCTTTCAAAGCCAGACAATTCTATTCATATCAGAGCATCCTAGAATTCTCCCATACTCTGTTCACTTTAACTATACTCCTTTCACTCTTACGTGGCCCATAGTTTCGTCCCTCTGCAGCACATTTCACGTACCTCAATGGTAGAAACAGTTAGTGCTCTGTACCCTTTCTACTGCACTTCTTTGTGACTAGCAACACAGTCCTGTATTAATCCACTGCTACAACTCAGGATTCAAGATGGAAGGATGGAAATGTTTGGCCAAGTTAGAGTAAAAAGAGTGTAGATGCAAAACTGTCTTCTCATTCTTTAATTCTGAACTATTGCAATACATTAAAACTAAAATATATGTTACTCAGGAAGACGTGTTATGGAAATGAAGCAGGAAATAGGTTGCAAAAGGACGATAATCTCCGAAAAGTTAAAGTGAACAAACTACACGCATCACACGCCTTCACATGTCACCACTTCGGCGCTAGTACCCACCGTCTATACCGAATACAGCTGCCTCATTCAGGACTGGTGTGATGCTATTAGCGGGGGTGTTTTTATGGCATATCGGTGGGTCTTGGGGGGGGGGAATCAGTCATGTCTGATGTTACGAAATTCTATCAGACTCCCGGGAAATGATCTCAGGTCCTCTCAAACGGCAGGCCACTCCCCTTACCACTAGGCCACCACTCCCCTTGTTTGCAATGGGGAGGCGTAAAGCAGGAACCGGAAACGAGATACAAACATGGGTACAAAGTGAGAGAGAGAGAGAGAGAGAGAGAGAGAGAGAGACGAAGGAAAACAAGAGATGGGGATTAATGTGAATATAATGCAAAAACAGTGACACATATAAATGGACATAGAGATAGACAGACAGACAGATGTACAGACAGATAGACAGACAGACAGAAGACAGACTGACAGACACACAGACAGAAGACAGACTGACAGACACACAGATATACAGACAGACACAGACACACAGACAGCTGACAGACACAGACAGACACAAAGATAAACAGATAGATAGATACATACAGACAGATCGACATACATACACAGATAGATAAACCGAGAGACAAATAGATAAACGTAAATAAACACAAGAACAGCTGAGACAAGACACCGAAACGATGATGATGATGATGATGATGATGATGATGATGATGACGATGATGATGATGATGACTGTGGGAGTGGAAAGGTCTAAGATAAGTAACCAGACACCGGAAGGACGTGCGGATTTTTCAAGTCACTCCTTCAAGCATCCCTCATTTTCTGTGGAGTGATGTCAGGGATGTTTTGAGGGAGAGAGAGAGAGAGAGAGAGAGAGAGAGTCCACAAAGGCAGCACTCAGGGATCAGATCACAAGATTACTCTCAGAATACGACCACGACCACGACCCCTCCTACCACCACCCCCACGACCCCCCCTTCGTACCACACGGGTGCACACAGGTAGATACACACACAAGTACAGTACATACATACATACGCACATACATACAAAGATGCCTGAATCACATACATACACAATTACACAAACATATATAAACAGAAGGAAACGCATATATTAAAAAACACACAGGTACTGCACATACACACACACTCATACATACAAACACATACAGTATATAAACACACACACACACACACACACGTACTGTCTGGCCCAATTTAAAGCAATCAGGTGGTCTGTCACTCAGGTGCCTTGTTAAATGCTAGGTAGGTTGGTAGGTAGGTGGGAAGACAGATACCCGTAGGTAGATATTATATATAACTGAGAACATAGACAAGGAGTTTTAGAGAGAGAGAGAGGGCGAGAGAGAGAGACAGAGAGAAATAAACGGAGACAGTTTTACAGGTACAAGTAGAGACATTCAGTCAGATATAGTCAGATAAACACTCTTGTAGATGACAGTTATATATAGTGATATAGTTAGATATACACAAATTAATATACACTGATAGACACATTGCCAGATGGGTACAAATAGATAGATATATCGTAGATAAAGATAGATAGATAACAGACAGACATACAGATAGACAGATACATAGACAGACACAGACAGACAGACAGGCAGACCGAAACATACAGTAGAAACCCAGTTAGTTTGTGCAGTGTGTTTGTGCCAATATCGTGCAATCAAGTACGATGCCAGTCAGGGCGGAGTGACTAACCTTGTAATGCTCTCTGATCCCTTCCCTGAGGCCAAGTTATTCCATCAAGCTGCTCCGACTGGCCAGTGTGTTTATATGGAGATAGATAAATGGATAGATATGTAGATTGGTAGGAACATAGATACGAGTATTTAGGTAGGTAGGTAGGTAGGCAGGTAGGTAGGTAGGCAGGTAGGTAGGCAGGTAGGTAGGTGGGTAGGTAGTTAGGTTGGTTGGTTGGTTGGTTGGTTGATAGGTAGGTAGGTAGGTAGGTAGGTAGGTAAGTTGGTAGGTTGATAGGTAGGTAGGTAGGTTGGTTGGCTGGTTTGTTGGCAGGTAGGTAGGTAAGTAGGTAGGCAGGCAGGTAAGTAGGTCGTTAGGTTATAAACGAACACAGAACACAGTCACAGATAAGCTAAATGAAATAATTGCAGGTAGGTAGGAATGTATGTAGGTAGGAAAGTAAGCAGGTAGGAAGGCAGGTTGGTAAGTAGGTAAGTAGGTAAACAGAAGGATAGATAGGCAGACAAAGACTTAAACAAATAGATAAACAGGTGGACAGAAATTCAGACAGACAAACAAACAGATAGACAGATAGAAAGAGACAGACACAGACACACACATAGTCACTCAGTCAATTTCATAATATAAAAGGCTTTCCACACTAACTTTTCACAAATGAATTAAATGTGTACACAGCATTAAAAGCACTGTTGGCTCATTATTCTAAACATACAATATTCTGAGACCCGCGGTGGCTCAGTGGTAGCGTACTCGACTCCTGATGCGTGTCTCAGGTCAGGGGTTCAAGCCCAGACAACGGAAGACATTTAAGGTGGATCTTGGTATAGTAAGTTTGATCGTACCTGAGAGAGATTTGCGTCACTCTATCTGTTACAGGGCAGAATCAGATAATGCTAAGTGCGTTTATATTTCCCTAACATGTCTTCAGAGCTCTCAATCTCCAGTGACAGCTCAGCATGTGATACGGTCAGGTAGGGTAGCAGTTTTCTACTAGGTGAGAGAGAGAGAGAGAGAGAGAGAGAGAGAGAGAGAGAGAGATGAAGTGCTATGAAAATTAGACCAAACCAAAGAATATAATTTTTCTGTCACTGAACTATGTGAAAAAAAGATGCAAAAGAACCAAAAATCTAAGCCGAGGTAAGGTGAAGGAACTACAAGAACTAGGCTATAGTTTAGTTGACTTCATCTGACGGAACTAGGTCAACTGCACAAGTTGATCACTGTGCCACGGTTGCTGGAATTTCAGTGAGACGTATAGGCAGGAACGAATCTCCTTGGTTACTAGTCAAACCTCGAATCTGACTCCATCCCGCCATCAACTGAGCTAAAAGGGGGTTACGAATTTTTGCCATATTCGAGTAAACGGAAGAGTAACGGGCTCATTTGAGAGAGAGAGAGAGAGAGAGAGAGAGAGAGAGAGAGAGAGAGAGAACAAAGAGCTATAGTTATCCTATTCTCGTAGTCATCCATCCTCCCTCTGGGGCATAGGGAGGGGACTAAGGGACGTTTCGGCAGTTCCACCGCCTAGTTATATCAGTGCCACCACATGAAGGCGTCCCTCTACAACTCTACTAGAATAAAACACAAGATCTACCTGGTACTATGAGAAAGTTAACACCACATATATCTATGCTCTGTTCACTTCAACTTGACGCTCTCCGTCTTGAATGCTGAACGGCAGTAAGAGATTAACTGTGGGATATGGTACTCTGGGTATAAGCTTCACAGCCTGCTCCCGAGGCCCAGTAGTCCTACACACACCATACACCTCTACATGTCACCACTTCGGCGCTAACACCCACCGTCCATACTGAATACATGCTAGGGCTGCCTCATACAGGACTGGTGTACTGGTATCAGCGGGGGTATTTTTACAACATGTCGACGGGTCTTCTGGTAGACCGGTAAAGTCTGCTTTGTATGAAATTCAAATCCGTAAACTGTTCCCTGCCCCAGCGGGGATTTGAACCTGGGTCCGGTAGGAGCGCAGGCCACCTCTCTACCGATCGAGCCACTGCCTCCCCTAATAGTCACGAAGAAGCACTATGGAAAGGATGCTGAATCGTAACGCTGCCTTAATCTGCCACTGAGCTACGTGAAATAAAGCTGCAAAAGGACGAAAATCTCTGCTCTTCAACACAACAACTCTATCCATAAAACAATATAAACCTCTATTAAATATGCAGCCACATCGTTTTAAAATTAATCTGAATACTTATGCGATTTTACTGGAGTTAATGTAATGGTAAAGAGTCATTAATCTCCACATTTTACCTTTGTGATAACTTCCACAACACGGTACTTCAATATCGCAGCTTCATGGCGACCCGCTGCACTACTGTTTAACTGGTGTGATAGGCAGATAGATAGGTTGATAGATAGATGGATGGAGACAGATAGATAGATAGACAGATAGATACACAGACCGAAATGGTTAAGTACTGTACAGGCGGATAGATAGACACAGACAGATAAATAGATAGATGGATAGATGGACTGATAGACGGCTTGACAGAAAGAGTTAAATACAGACGGATAGACACAGATATATAGAGAGATAGACAGAGTCAGATACAGATATACATTAGTACATAATAGAAACACACACACACACACACACACACACACACACACACACACACACACACACACACACACACACACACACACACACACACACACACACACACACACACACACACACACACAGAACCGAAATCTGAAACATCTGAAATTTTGATTAACCCGTAAAATCTCAAAAAAATAAATAAATAAATAAATATATAAATAATAATCCCGCAAAGATTATCCAGGTTTTTAAACAGACAAGCGCAGATGTCGCCTGGCCGTGACGTGTAGCCCAATAAATATGCATTAGTGAGTGTTTTATTTACGGCGCACGGAAATAAAATGTTCAATATATTTATCTATCTACAGCCCGACGCCCTAATCTCGCAAAGGGTGGCCGCAGACAATACGCCTCCAAGTCGCCCTGTCACCCATCATTTGACTGCCCTCCCCCCAACTCACTCCCCCCTCCCTCATATAATAATAATAATAATAATAATAATGTCGATCATATTAATTTACTTATTTCATGATGAAGGTATTTTGTCAATCATGCCCAATTTAAAATTAAGAAGATACTATGACCAATACTATTACTACCACCTTCTACTACTACTACTACTACTACTATTATTATTACTGTATTATTATTATTATTATTATTATTATTATTATTATTATTATATTAATATTATTATTATTACTACTACCATTACTACTACTACTACGACTACCGTACAACAACTAGTACAACTACTACTAATCATCATCATCATCATCATCATTATCATAACAATAATAATAAGTTTTTTTTTTCCTTTTTTCAGGTCACCGAGTCCTTCTGGGAACACGTGCATCAGGACTTGACAAAACCAAGAGAAAGAATACTCCGGAAGAGACTGATAGACGAGTATAAGGAGTATAGGGTAGAAAGATAAGGCACCATTATACACAAGCCTAGTATCAGTCACAGGTATATCCACATCACCTCCATAAAAAAAGGGGCAAAAAAAAAGTATAAGTGGTATCAGGTCAAGAAAATATCCACCATCACTTATACTTCATTAACTTATACTCCTTATCAACTCCAAAACCTGAGGGATATTAGGAGTATGAGGTAACAGATACGCCAGCATCTCCTATATCTGTATCTGGTATAAGGTATATCCACATTACCTCTGCTAGTGGGGGAATATAAGCAGGAGAAGTGTAAGGAGTATAAGAGGACGGAAAGAATAAGGGAACATTTCTGAAACCTATACCACAAACTGGGAAGTATAATAAACATAAGACTTAGTACAAAAAAATCATGAAATTATTAGGATACAAATAAAAGATATAGAAAATTAAACTGTGAAGAGGATAAATAGTACAAAACTGAAATAATAATAATAATAATAATAATAATGTGGACAGTTCAAAAATACATCACTTCAAGATCCCATGATGCCTGAAACTCCAAAATCGTCAAAATTTTGGAAGGCAGTGCATGGAGTGAAAGGAAGAGGGGAAATGAAGGGAAATGTCCGTGTGTGACTCTACTGACTCGGTTCTTCAGCCTTCCTTGAGTCCTGTGAGAGCTTTGAGTCATGCAGTCTTAATCTGAGTCATGCAGGGAGTCATGAAACAAGAGGAAGGTGTGACTTGTGAGTGGTGGTGAGGAGGAGGTCAGGTGAGAGGGAGAAGGAGGACGATAAGAGGAGGAAGAAGGGGAGGAGAAGCAAGGAAAAAAGGAGTGGAGGAGGAAGAGAGAGAAAGGAAAAAGAGAAGAAAGGAGACGGTACAAAAAGATGAGGAGAGAAAAGGAGTAGAGGAAGAAAGGGGAGAGGAAAAGTGAGGAAAGTGAAAAAGGAGAGAGTAAGTGAGAGGAGGAGAAACAGGAAAATACACAAGAGAAAGAAAAGAGAAGAGAGAGTAAAGGAGAAAAAAAAAAAAGAGAAATCAGTGAGAAAGGAGAAAAACGGTAGAGATAAGGCGAACAGAAAAAAAAGTGAAGAAAGGAGAAAAAAAGAGCTGAAACAGAGAAAAAATAAAAATCTGTGCTAGTGGTGGTGATAGCGGTGAAGCAAGAAGAAAAGAGCTGTGGTGGGGAACTGACAAGACGAGGAAAAAAAAAAAGGTAAAAAAAAAAAAAAAACTGATTGGGACAGACAGGTAAACAGAGTAAAGACGAAGGAAAAAAAATCAGAAAATAAATAACTGTGAATCTATACTGAACAAAACGTAAAGAAAAATTACAGAAAAGATTTAAAGAGTGAGAAAAAAGAGAAAAAAAATAAAGGAAGAAGACAGTGGAAGTGATCTGGCTCATGGAAGAAAAAAACTAAGAGAGGAAATATTAAGAAAGTAAAAGAGAGGAGATCAGAGGAACTCAAAAGCCAAGAAGAAAATTGTAATAAGAAAACAGTAAAGAGAAAACAGACTAAAGAAAAAGAAAGATAAAGTTGTAAGACCAGAGGACAGAAGAAGGTAAAGAGAGTGGCTGAGATTACAGAAGAAGAATTGTAACATGTGAAATGAAAATACTGAAGAGGTGAGAGGCAGGTAACACGTGAAACAGAAATGGTAGTGATATAGCAAGAGAAAGTACCATAAGGAAATAAAGAAAGACTCATTATAAGAGACAAGGTAAATCAGCAGGAGATATAAAGACAAGGCGAAAAATAATCACAATAACAATACAAGAAAAAGGGGAATCACAAAAACATCGAATTATACTGAAAATCCTGACGTCAACAGAACAAAAAAGAAACAGGGCAAATCAGAGGGCAGCAAGACGCAGTGGGCACCAAAATGGCGTCCCCGTTAACAGTGGTAAAGGGGCTTCTGTTGCTCCTGGCCACAACAACAGCAGCAACAGCAGCGTGGGGCCAGATAGTCTGCTACAACGGAGGGTACTGTATTGACGACCGATGCATATGTCCACCGGGATTCTACGGCACTTACTGTCAGTATGGTGAGTAAATCTATCTACTGTATTCATCTATCTATCTATCTGTTGATCTATCTATCGTGTTACAAACGGGGGGGGGGTCTGTCCAGGTATCTCTCTCAATCTATCTACCAATCAGTCAGCCAATCAATCAATTAAACAGTCAGTCTGTCTGTGTGTCTATCTACCAATCTATCTATCTATATCTACTACTGTTTGATCTATCTTCCGGGGTTAACGGTACAAGGTCAGAGTGGTGAGTAAAGGCATCTTCGTCTATCTGTCTTTCTATCTATCTATCTATCAATCAGTCAGTTTATCTATAGCGAGTCTGACAGTGTTCATACCTATTAATGTATCTATTTCTCTCTCTCTCTCTCTCTCTCTCTCTTTCGATATCGGTCAATTAGCCTTACTCACACCTGCAAAAAAAAGAAAGAACCCTAGACTTACACCCATCAAACTTGTCCCTCAAAAATCAATATATACAAGAACAGAAAAAAGTCATATATTTTTACCAATGCACACCTGGGTATGGATAATATTTTTTTTTGCAGCACTTCAAGGTAAAAGAAAATAAATAAATAAATAAATAAAAAAAGCATCCTCTTTCACAGTGGCTTAGTCGATAAATTCAAGGCATAAGTAGGACTTCAATAGGCTTATCCTTCTCACTCCCTCCCTCCCTCCACCTGAACACACACACACACACACACACACACACACACACACACACACACACACACACACACACATTCTCACTTCACTGCTCACTTATTATTATTATTATTATTATTATTATTATTATTATTGTAATTATTTTCATTCCTGCCAAACCTTCCGCCTGCATAAGATTCCTTTAAGCTGAATACAATTGTTTACTGGTAGTGTCATCATTTTTTTTTTTTCCAGTCAAAATCTTAATTTTTTTTTTTCTTTACTTTATGGGGTATCTATCAGCTGAATACAATGCTAACCGGAATAAAATACCCAGTTCGCATATTGCAGCCATCCACCATCCAGTCGTCCTCTGGGTGTGGGTGAGTATGGGTGACCAGTTTCATTCGCCCCTGAGTAGCATTATGTGAACAATAAACCCCAACCACCCCTCAGGTACAAAAACCCTACGGACCCTACCAAGCTGGAGCGTCGTAATCCACTAGAATATCAGGCGTTACTTGGCTACACGGCTTTACCACCCAACGTAGTAAATAGTTTCTTGCGTTACGAGAAACCATGTGACTTGTCGATCAGTGTAATATCATCTGGAGGCAACGCTACTCTGACTTTCATCGTCCACCTCACCTACAGTATAATTCATCGCTTTTACTGGGCGTCTCACTCTCGGTATAGACTTAACAAATCCGCTCCCTTAACTCCGGCAGTCCTCCAACGTCGCACACACCTTCACATATCACCATTTCGGAACTAATACTCACCGTCCGTACTGAATACATGTCAGAGCTGTCTCATTCAGAACGGGTGTAAATATATAATTTATTTATTTTTTATTTTTTCTAATCTGAGGCCCGTATTAAAATTTACGTGGCATACGAGACTCCACAGAACCTACTTCTTAACGAAAAAAATAAAAAAACATATAGTACACCACGACATTTTCTTGCATACAATTTACATCTTTTTAAAATCAACATAAATTTGCAACCATAACCTACAGGAGAATATTGAGGTGTGACATGCAGAATAAGTTGCTATGGAAAAGGTATTACGAAATCTCCAAACCTACTTACAGGCCCTGGAGTGAAAGGGGTCGGGAATGTTGGTCAGGTTATAAAAGGAAAGAAAAAAAAACTGCCCTATCCCTCTGATCCCACGCGAGGCCCCGTGTTATGGCAGTGGTGTGGTGATGACAGTGACATGAGGTCAGGGTGGGGGTGGAGAAACAAAGCCTCCCTTTTACTCCACCACTGCAGTGCCACGCATCACACACACACACACACACACACACACACACACACACACACACACACACACACACACACACACACACAACAATAATAATAATAATAATAATAACAATAAACTCTGACCTTATTCTTGACCTTAAACTTCGATCGATCGGCACTAAAATCAAATCACTTCTTCCTATCCCCACAAACGATAACGCCGTGACCTGAACTTTGACCCTGTCCCGTGATCTTGACCTTTGGGCGACCTGGACCAACACTGAATTACATCTTCCAAGGAGCGCGCAAAATATTAAGCCATGAGCAAATATTCACCCACACTTCTCTGTCAGCTGCGGCAATGGAAGATATCACGTGAATTATTTTTAGGTGAGCGATCTGAAGCACACAAGAGAGTATGAGAAGGAACGATACTGCCTGTCGTTTGAGAAGGAAGGAGAATTAAGGAGACAGGGCACAATGCTGGTAGATAATTACCCACGAGCTTTAGGCATATATATCCTGTAAACAAACGTACTACTGTGGCAATTAATTTTATATACACTAAAAAGGGACTCGATCAGAACAGGTATGCCTTGTGCGTCGCCAATTACGTTCTCTGAGTGAAGGGAATAAATGTTTGTCGCCAACTGTACACAGACACTTGCAAACTCCACTCTCTCTGACAAACCCCAGACCCCCTCCTTCCTATCAGCACCTGCCTTCTCTAGAGTGACATGACAACTTGTAACTCGCACCTCTCTTCACCTTTCTTCCTATCTCCTTCCCTTTCTCCACCCTTCTCCCTACTTCCTATCTCTCCCCCCCCCTTCTTCCTCGCCCCTTCCTCTCCCCACTTCCTTCTCCCTCGCCCCACTTCTTATCTCCTCCCTTTCTCCCTCGCTCCTCTCTTTCCTCACTTCCTATCTCTCTTTCTCCCCCATTCTCTCTCGTTCCTCCCTCTCCTTACTTCCTATCCCCTCCCTTTATCCACCTTTCCTTCTCCCTCCTCCCTTTCCCCACACTTCTCCCTATCTCCTCATCCTTAGTTCCGGTCCTCCAACCCTTCCATCTTTTACCTCCCTATCTCCTTTACTCCCAGTCTTCCCTATTTCTTATCATCCTTCTTCAATCCACCCGTCTCCCCATCTTTTCCTTCTTACTTCCAAGCCTCCCTTTTCTCCACCCTTCTTTCTACAAAGGAAAACAAGCAGCAACAGTACGATCGGTCCTTTCGAGGCTGTTAGTTAGAGGGGAGGTCATAACTAAGGCATCTATATTCAAAGACGAGGATAGCAAAGCAGGAAGGCTCCAATCCATCTCCTCATCTTTTTATCTTCCCTGCCTCTCATACAACTTCACCCCTACCTCCGCTGCCTCTCACTCCCCTACCTGTGCCTCTCGCCCCCTCCATGCACCCCCCCACTTCTGCACCCCTCTCCCCCTTGGCCACTCGACATAAGTGCCTGTATTCTCGTCGCCTTATGAGGTATTTCTAGCACCTTTTCCTTAGCGATTTATTCTGCATTTCTCGTCGCCTTATGAGGTATTTCTGGCACCTTTTCCTTAGCGATTTATTCTGCATTTTACACCTTAGCACTAGTTTCTATGTTGTTTATATCTTTTTAATACCAACATAGGTGCTGGAGACGGACGCCTTCATGTGGTGGCACTGATGTAACAAGGTGGTGGAGCTGCCCAGTTATACAAACACCCCTCAACTCCCTGCCTATCCCTCGAATGGTGGACAGTAGTCTGCAGGAGAGGGACAACTTCAGCCTGCAGTCCACCGGGTTTGCATTCACATGAGCCTGGGATTGCAACTACTACTATACTATTCCTACTACCAATATATACTGCAAACCCGTATATAACACAAAAATATATTAAAGCGACAGATGCAGAACTAAACCGGTAAGGAAAAGGTGCTGAGAGGCCTCCTTGACCGACGGGGAAAAAAAAAACAAAAAAAACAAGGAGACTAGGGTGGAGGGAAGGGGGAGGTGGATCAGATGGGGTGAAGAGGGTGGAGGAAAGCGGGCTGAAGGGAGGATGATGGTGGAGGGATCGGGGTGGAGGGGAGTAGATGAAGGGTGGGAAGTGAAGAATAGGGGGTGGAAGAAAGGAAGGGGGGAAGAAATATGGAGATAAAATATGGAGAGGTGAAGGATATGGGGATGTGGAGGGGGGAAGTAGAGGGGGAGGGGGAGGCGGAGAATGGGGAGACTGAGACGGGACACGGGGAGGGAAGAGGTGAAGAAGTGAGGAGATAGAGGAGAGGTGTGTGAAAGGTGTAGGTGTTGATCCTGGGTGTAGGGGGGTAGGTGTAGATCCTGGGTGTAGAGGGGTAAGGGTGTAGAGGTGTATCCTGGGGTGTAGGAAGGGAGGGAGTGGGCACAAATTCCTGTATATCACGCTAGGGACAGCCTGCCGAGTGGAGCACGCCCTGGCACTGTACTTGTGGTGGCGGAAACACATGACATACCCCTTTAGCACAAGGACCTAGGTGTGTGTGTGTGTGTGTGTGTGTGTGTGTGTGTGTGTGTGTGTGTGTGTGTGTGTGTGTGTGTGTCGCATTGAAGATGGTACCCCTTCAATTCGATTACGTCTTTTCCTGTTCTATTCCTGCCATTGCAACCCAGTACGACTCAGCTCAGCAAAGACTTCTCGTATTTAGAAGACAGTCCAGCCCCTCATGAGTATAATCGTGTACATATAAGAAAATAAGACAGAGAGAAATACAATACACGTCATCGTACTGAAGAGGTTAATATCTAACTCACAAGGATCGAAAAAATCTCTCTAATCAATAAAAAAAAATCGTCTATAGGAAGCAAAAATACGTCATGGGGGTGAACGGGTTACGCTCCCTAGCACCTCTTCCTAAGCGATTTATTTTTGGATATGATTAGTTATTATTCTTTTGTACCCTATTTATGCAGAGTATGATGATGTTTGAATGATTTATATAACACAAAATAGGGCAGTTATGTGTAATAAGCAAAATAAAGCGCCTAGGAAAAGGTGTTAGGGAGCTTCCTTACGCGACCAGAATAAGGGCCTTCGAGTACTAAGGGCGGTATTCTTGTCTGGTTAGGGACGTTATTAACACCTCTTCGTTACCGATTTATTCTGGTTTTGCTTCGTTACTATACTCCCGTGTGTTCTTCATGCAATCTATGTCGACATTAAAAAGATATAAGAAGCAAAATAAGAGGATATTAGTAAGAAGTTTGGAAAATAAATCGCTGAGGAAGAGGTGTTAGGGAGTCTCCTTTGAATTTCCCAGGTAGAATAAGACCTACCTGAATTAAACGTCTGAAGGTAATGAAGGGGGTTAATCATCCACCAGGGTTTCTCTTAACTGAAATAAAATAGCTTGACGTTAGGACTGAAGCCTACACAAAACGCTAACTAAAATTACTTGGTGTTATAATAAAAAGCAAAATCAATAAATACAAAATATAAACAATATAATAAACATAAACAAAATACACTACACTATACTACAATACAATAAATACACATCACACTACACAAGAATACATACAAAAAAAATTCAATAAACACAATAAATGCAAAATAAATACACTACAATAAATACATCAACACTTTTTTTTTTTTTTGCCTATCGACCAATGGGACCGAAGCCCCTGGTCATTAAGGCAAATATATATGTATATACATGGCGCCAGTCCCCTTCAACAGGAGGGAATCTAAAGTAAATACGTTAGTGACTGAATACTTAAGGGCAAACTCTCTGTCTCTGTCTCTCTGTCTGTCTGTCTGTCTGTCTCTCTCTCTCTCTCTCTCTCTCTCTCTCTCTCTCTCTCATTCCTGCTTCTTCCTTATGATTTTTTACAACTTAAGAAAGGCCTCTACATTTGAAACAGTTACCCAAAATTATTATTCCAAAACTCTTGCCCTAGGTGACTAAAATCATTGGTATTCCTGTTTTACCCTAACCTGGCCTAAAAACTGCCATCCCTCCATCTTGGCTACTGAGTTATAACAAGAGACGAACGCTAGAATAGGGTGCTTGTCACGAAGAAGTGCTGTGGAAAGACGGAGAGCCACTCAGTCGTCTTTTGCAGATGAGATGAGCGCTAGAATATGATGCTAGTCACAAAGAAGAGCTGTGGAAAGGATGGGGAGTCACAGTATTGTCTTTATCTGCCACTGAGCTACGTAAAACAAGCTGCAAAAGGATAAAAATCTGGGCCAAGTTAAGGTAAAACGACTATAGTAAGAATAATGAAAGAGAAAGAACGTAATCCGCGTGAGGGTCGATGAGATACCTGACTATACTCCTCTCACTTTAATCTGGCCCTAACTTTTCATCCTTTTGCAGATCATTTCACGTAGATCTGAGGCGGAAAGACAATACTACTACTCTACATCCTTTCCACAGCACTTCTTCGTGACTAGCATTGTATTCTAGTGCTAATCAATTCTTACAACTCAGCACTGAAGATGAAGAGATGCCAATTTTAGGCCAAGTTAGAGTAAAAGGAATATAGTGTGATTTCCCCAAGCTGAATAAAACAGTCTTGTGTCATTAAATCATCTAAATTTTTAACAGATCTTCCTAAGCGATTTATTATGCTTATTATTATTCCTTGCCGTCCTCTTCTGTGTTACTTAAGTCATTCGAATATCACCACTTGCATAAATAACGTACAAAACTATATCAGCCACCCATATCCAAAAATAAATCGCTATAGGGAGGAGGTGTTACGGAGCTTCCTTAACCGACCAGAGAGAGAGAGAGAGAGAGAGAGAGAGAGAGAGAGAGAGAGAGAGAGAGAGAGAGAGGTATGGTGTGTGTCAGAGGGTAATGTTCACTTCCATATCAAGCACACACAACCACTGCTTTCATCACACATATGTAGGTAATTTGGCATGTACGGGGCAGTTCAAAGAAGTGAGGAGGAGGAGGAGGAGGAGGAGGAGGACGAGGACGAGGAGGAGGACGAGGAGCAGAAAAGAAGAAAAACCTGAGATGTAAAGTGAAGCTGAGGGTACGACCGCTATCCATGAGAGAGAGAGAGAGAGAGAGAGAGAGAGAGAGACAGACAGACAGACAGACAGAGACAGAGAGAAAGGATGTATTTTTTAATTGATTTATTGCCATCTTCCGACGATTTCTTTCAGCTTTATGAGACGCCTTTTCTAAAACTCTGTGTGTGTGTGTGTGTGTGTGTGTGTGTGTGTGTGTTGAGGGTGGTAGGAATGTAAACGAGAGCGAGGGAAGTACGGCTCAGGTGGGTGGTACTTGACTTCAACTTTTTGGGAGGTATGTGGGCCGGTTGGTACAGCTGGGCACAAAAGTTAGTCTAAAATATCAACCACGTAACCTCTCACTTGGTATGTTTCTCTGCCCTAATATTTCACCTCTTCAATTACTCTCTTTTCCTGGCTAATATTCTGAAGCTGAGAGAGGCTTAGTATGTTTCTCTGTCCTAATATTTCACCTCGTCTGTTACTCTCTTTTGCTGGCTAATATTCTGAAGCTGAGAGAGGCTTGGTATGTTTCTTTGCCCTATTATTTCATCTCGTAGACTTTTCTCTTTTGCTGGCTAATATACCTAAGCTGAGAGAGGCTTGCTATGTTTCTCTGCCCTAATATTTCTCGTCTTCTTCTACCCACTTTCTTCTGCTGGCTAATATTCCCAAACTGAGAGAGGTTTGATATATTTGTCTGCCCTAAACTTTCTCCTTGTCTGCTACTTACTTTCCCCTGCTGGCTACTACTCCTAAACTGAGAGAGGCTTGGTATGTTCCTCTGACCTAATATTTCACCTGGTCTATTTCTCTCTTATGCTGCCTAATATTCCTAAGCTGAGAGAGGCTTGGTTTCTCAGCCCTGTTATTTCACCTCGTCTACTTGTCATTTTCCCCTGTTGGTAAATAATCCTAAGCTGAGAGGGGACTGGTATGTATCTCTGCCCACAGATGATTCCCTCCGATATAATGCATCAGGAAGGAAAGGGAGAGATATGCCCCAAGTGTGAAGCAGACGCAATGGATAGAATAGACGAACTTCTGACTCCGACTGTAGCACTTGAGACCTGCGTGAAGGGTTCTAACTCATACATTCTTATCGCTGATGAATTTTAATCTTTGTGGACGGAGAGCAAGAAGGGATGGGGAGGAGGGAAAGGAGAGGCGAGAGAGGGGGGAGGAAGGTAAAAATGAGAGTGAGAGATGAACGGCAGGAGTGCAAGGAGAGATGGAGGAGAAAAGAGATATGTGGGAGTGTGGGGGTGTGGTGGGAGAGAGAGAGAAAGGAAAGGGAGGAGATAACTTGGTCCGGGAAGTTCATATCTGCTGAATTTCGTTTACCTTGGTGGAAAAAAAAAAAAATGCCATGCATACCAGCGTTGCCCAGAGCCACCCACCATGCCCCTCCCCCAAGGGACGCAGCCCTCGGGGGTCCCACCCTGCCTAAAACCTGTTTTGGACGGAGGTCTAACGCTGTGATATGTCGTGTTCCTGGATTTAAAAAAAAAAAAAAAAAAAAAAAAAGGATGGCCGTCCACCACTAGAGGAAGGGGGGGGGATCACATCCTGACTAAAACCTGGTCAGTGTGGGGTCTACCACTATGCTAAATGTCTATTTCCTAACATCCTCCCATAGAACGTGGAGCCCATCCTTTAAAAAAAAAAGGCACAGTAACTCAGAGCGAGTGCAAGAATGAGAAAGTAAGGGAGTAAGTGACACAGTTAGGGAAAAGCATTATATTTAGCCGCCTCGGGGGGTGCTGATTAAAAAAAAAGACAAGAAAAAGAAAAAGAAAGAAAGGAGAGGAAGGGGGATGGCGTAAAAATTGACAGTGAGATATGTAGGTCGGGCTGTACCACTTGAGGGTGGGGTGGAGGGGCCAGAACTCACATGCTGTTATCGTGGGTGAATAATTTAATCGTTCCGGGAAGGAGAGGAAAGAGGGAGGGAGTGAAAGGAGAGGAACGGGGAGAGGAGAAGGAAAGACACAAGAGACCTGACGACACGAAAAAGAAGAGATGGATGGAAAGGGAGGAAACAGGAGGGGGGAGATGAAATAATGTGGGTGAGGAAAGAGGAAAGAGGGAGTAAAAGGAGGGAAAATGGGAGAGGAAAAAGGAGAGACACAGGAGAACTGGAGATAGGAAGAAAAGATGGAAGGAAAGAGAGGAAAAAGGAGGGGAGGAAATAAAAGAATGTAGGAGGAAAGAGAAATGTCAAATGGAAGTGAGGTGGTTATGTAGGTCGGGCAGCAGTACTTGTGGGCGAGGTGGAAGGACTGGTGCTTATAGTTTATTACCCCTGGTGAATTTTAAGCTTTGTGGGAAGCAGATGATGGAGGAAGGGGGAGAAATGAAGGAGAGAGGGGGAGGAGAAATGAAGGAGAAATGGAGGTAATGGGAGGAGGAATGAAGGAGGGAAGGGGGGGAGAAATGAAGGAGGGAAAGGAGGGAGAAATGAAGGAGGGAAAAGGAGGAGAAATGATGGATGGAAAGGACGAAGAGAAGGAGAGAAGCTGAAGGAGAGACACATGAAAGAGACGAAGGGACTGAGGACACTAACTCATGTAGTCTAGACACAGGAGAAAATTGTAAGATACGTGAAAGGGAGAGGATGAGGGGATGGAGGAAGGAAAAGAGTGAGAAATGAGGGGAAATGAGACAGGAGGATGGGAAGATGGAAGGAAATATGAGAGAAGAGACAGGGGAGATGGAGGAGAGGCAGGAGGGATGGAGGGGAGTTGGGGGTAAGGTGGAGGAGAAGAAGGAGGGATGAAGGGGAGTT